>NC_040887.2:17180710-17420710 GCF_900634795.4 Betta splendens | reverse complement strand
CTAAGCACATGCCAATAACTGTATTTGCATTGACACTGCCAAACAGCTGCCAGTCCATTTTTAACAGCTTTTAATGTTGTGCATGCTTCGTGAAGAGTCTGAATTACACACGGCACATGCACAGATAGTTATGAAGCGACATACTCTTAGTATTGTAGAACACTTGTAGCAAAAAAAAAATAGATCTGTATCTTTGTTCTGAATTTTCTCAAATGTTACTTGATGTAAGGTATGAAAAACAAAGCACTTTATAGGAGACTTACACTGCTTTGTCCATGGTGGCTTTATGCGCAGGGTGAAGTGGTTACACACTTTTGTCTAGCTCTCGTTGTTCCAGTGAACTGAGTCATTCTCCAATGTTAGTTCACTATATCGAGTTGTGAAACGCTGATAAGGCTTCTTTTGTAAAGATCATGCTCTCTGATCTCCACCTTGGCTGTGGACAGCACATTGCACAGTACCCTCTGTATTGTACCTGGTTTAGTCAAACCACACTAATTTTACCAGAGGTGATGTACATAATCTCTAAAAAACTTCTGTAGCTTGCCAGAGTTATTACCTCTGTAATAGCCCAGTGTCCAGACATGAACTTATTCTAGTGTGTGTTGTTTTACTGTATATTTATTTATACTGGTTGGAGCATGTCACATTAACTACAGTGTTTTTAAGCCATATCAAAGAGGGTGACCTTTTATAAAGCTACAGTACTGGTCACGTATACACAGTGTTATATGTTTATTACCAACCCACTACTAAAGCTGATATTAAAACTGACTCGTGGCAAGGGTGAAAATTTAGGACATGTGATGCATTTTTGCATAAATCTGCATTAATTCAAATTCTTATTTTTACTTTTTCATCAAAACAAAGTTTTGATTATTTTTTTTACTGCTTTTTAAGAAAACTCTGTCTGCTTATTTTTTTTTTTTTGAACAGATAGTCTGTTATTAATTATTAAGTAATTTATTAACGTAGTGTTTTTGAATAGTTGCAGAACTGTGAGCTACACAGATCATGTATCATGTATCCTTTCGTCTGAACTTGGGTGACCTCTGGTGGCTGATCCTTCCCAGAGTACCCCCCCCCCTATTGTTGACCATTTCCTTTTGTTTTATGCCCCCTAGCAGATTTTCATTCTTAATAAGGAATGTGGAGATGAGCAATAAAACGACAGCTTTGGATTGACCAAAACATTACATTTAACTTTAAAGATAACAAACAGAAAAGAAAAATGATTGACCTGTCTCTCAGGTTTGAATATTTTCCTGCATGTAGACTTCTGTTTTTAATTCATCAGTGTAGCAGAGCAGACCTACTGCCCTTTGACTTCAGTATCACTTGATAGTTGGAATTTCTTCTATCTTCAGCTTTTGATGACTTTTTCCTGCATGATCTGTGAACAAAGATACAATGGTACAAAAACTGAATGACCTGCTCTGAGTGTGTCATATAGCTGTACATTCTGCCCAGTTGTTCTCTCCTCAGTGTTAACAGGGTTCCTTACTGATTTTCACCTTTTAATCTGTTGGTTCTAGTTTGGGGATTACATATTTATAAATAGTATTACAAGTTTCTGTGCTGTTTACCTATTAAATCCCTTCAACTACATGTAATCCTCAAATCTGAATCACAGGAACTGAGTTAAAGTCAGAGGTTGCCCTTAAGTAGCATCCCTCTGCTGCCGATAAACTGGTGCTGAGTTCAAAGCTTGTGACATTAAATCTTTTGAGACTTCCTCGACACTCTAGAGTGCTCATTCCTGGTCCTCGAGAGCTAATAATCTCTCTGCCCCAGCTAATACTGATTACCTACATCAGGCAGGACTGTGGCTCTCAAGGACCAGGGTTGGCCACCCCTGCTCTAGAGCAAAGGAAGTTGTTATGCAAACAGAAGAGATGGACGATGAAACCAGACTTGCTTCACTGGCGTCTTCTCCAGGCACATGTACTGAAGTTATCTAGACAGTAGTGTTTGCCTTGTGCATTACTAGCACCTTTGTGGTAAATTCACTAGAAAATTGCATTTGTTCTATTGTAGATTGCTTAAAGGGTTTGCAGGAGTCGTTGTGAAATTTTCCTGAGTGACACAAATGTTGGACAGTATTTTTTTTTTTTAGTTGTGTAGAACTGCTTTATTTGTCCTCATCACTTCATTGAAACTATTAAACTTGGTTCTGTGAACCAAACCTAGTATGTGAAAAATTTGAAAAGTGGAAAAATAAATGACGAATTGCTGAACACAATTCTAAAAAGTTTTTTTTTTCATAATGCACACTTACATCTCAAAGTTCAGGCTCTTTTCATGGCTATAATCCCATTGCCTTTAACCCCAACTAACAGTCTACATAGTAATCTACATACAAAATAAAGCTTGAACACAGACTTTATCTAGCTGTATACAAAACTGAGACCAGCTACCCTTTTTCTTTTTTTGAAAATGTCACTACCTTTCAATAATGGCAATAAAACAGATACGCCAAAAAAAAGTAATGTATAAAAGAATATTTGAAATAGTATCAGGATGTAAATATTTTACAAAAACTATGCTGTGTTCTGGGATAATGATAAAAAACTTTATTTGACTCACCAGTAAGTGTAACAAATATATTACATGAATATAATCCTATAGCAATTGAAGGTTACATTGCATAAGGAGTTTCTCTTGACTAGCAGAGGTGTACTTCAGCAGCAGTGGGTTTTGTTTCACAGCTGGCTTCACTGTTCTTCAATACTGCAGTCAATACTGACCTTGGTTAGTCAGAGGACGAGCAGTGTCTGGTTGGCAGGTTTACAGTGGGTTCATATATTCGACATGTGAAGGCTCAGTGAAAGAGAATGTTCTTGTATTTTGTGTTGGGAATCTGATCTCTGCTTTTTAATCTCCTTACTGCTTCCCTCATGTGTTTGGGTTGAAGAGGTGGTGTATCTCCCCACTTCTCACAAACATCCAGTGCTGTAAGAGAAACACAACCTAAATGATCGTAAAAACTGCCACTGCAGAGACAATGGGTCTAATAATAATAAGAAGAATAAGAATAAATATTTTTTTATCTGAACTTTTGCTACAATTGTGCCACTCACCCTCCTCAACAATCTCTCCAGCAAAAACCTTGGCAATACCAGACATCGCAATCACCACATTCTGGGAGACTGATGATCCTGTGATTGACTGAATCAGCTAGAAGATGTTTGAAAAAGAGAAATCACACTAAGAACTGCTTGAGATACGTAAAAACAGTGGCAATGTTAACTGCCCACCCTCTTGATAGCTGCCTTTGGAAAGGCAGAACGTCTGTACATCTCATAGCGATTCAGCTGCTCTTCAGAAAAAGATGACACCAAAACCCTAACAAACCAAGACAACAGTTCAGTGAGAAATTAGCAAATGTACTAAACAATAAAATGATTTCCATTTGGTTAAACACATCTGTCTTACTGCATCTTCTGTATTTCATCCTCATCGACCTTATGACGTTTTTCCTTTTTCTTCTCTGGTTCAACCTTCAGTCTTTTGGCAGCAGGCTGGCCAGAGTGTCCTTCTTCTTCATCTTCTACAGCTGCCATTTGCTTAACCAAGAAGACCAAGATGATTACCCACTTCAGTAATATCATAAAAACACATTCCTTATGCTGGGATTTCTAATTTGTATGATCAGATTAAAGCAACATTTCTAAATGTTTATCGCTTCGAACTGTGTTACTTCTTAGCGATGTTTATGACTCGCAGGTATATAAACACGATTCATTTTACTTACATTACTATTTATTTATCCTATACATATTACAACAGTCAAAGTATCTCAAGAGAAAGCCAGGCCACATCAGGTGGAGGTGGTCGTCTACTGTGATCTTTAGGACAACTTTAACATAGACCCTAAGCTGTTTGCTACGAATCCCGCTTCCTTCTTAGTGTTAATAAATGAAGCTTCAACACTCACTGATTTCTCCTCCTGCTTGGGATGATTCTGCGAGGACGACGCTTTGTTTTCGTCTGCAGGACTTTCTGCGGCAGGCTCATCTTGGATTTCCTCTGATTTAGGATGCTCCTCGGTAGCAGTCGTCCTCTTAGGTGAATCGTTGGTCTTCATTCGGGCAGGATCAGCCATGCTTCTAGTAATTAGTACAACTCCTACAAACAAACATATGCATATTAACAACCAGTATCTTGATAAAACAACAAAAATAGGCGTACCTACCTCTGTAACCAGGCGTCAACAAAGCAACAGCCAAGCTAACGGTGGACGTACGCTAAACTAATTTAGGCTAGTAGTAAAGTTGATATTTAATACGTTTAGCATTTGTACGTTATAATTGACCTAACATACACCAGGAGCCTAAAGCAGAGCTTTGACGAGCTAAACGTAAATTCAATGCAGGTAACTGAATACAAGTCTCCGTTCGCATAATTTTCTACTTCCGTTTTCGTTTTGAAAGCGCTTTATTGACACTGCCTGCTTTTACAAGACACCAGGATACTAGAAAAAACTCGTCTGGGCCTTAAAATCCATTTTTTTGTTGAATTCTATGGTTTAAAGACAAGGTAGACAGATATAACATGTTTGAGTGCAATACGTTCTATGTTACTAAAACTTTTTTAGTCGCAGGAAACGTCTTTTTTATGGGCTCTGTTTGCGTTATATTCGAAAAGAATTGATATTGAGCAGCATTTCGGCAACCACAGGCAGAGGTACTGTGTTTACTTAAGGAATGTACTTCAGTATATTCCATTGTATTCCATAGTATTGTATACCAAATATTCTATAGAATATATTTAACAATTAAAAGATTATCTACCAAATTAGTAAAAAAGTCACCTTCACATTCCTTTAACAGCCCTTTCTGTTCAAGATCCTAAACAATGATTCATAAACAATATTATAAATAATTAAATAATTTCTATACAACTGTATGAGAAAACGGATTAAAATATTGAGTTACGATTCTATTTGCTCGTGAACATACAATTTAGGTCTTAAATAATAGGTTCAGTCATGTTTGCGTCACTGTTGTACTTTGACTGTTTGTCCTGAAATGTTCCTTTTCACATCTAGGAGAGAAATTGGCGCAGCTTTTCTGGTGAAACTGTGTGAAAATTGCAACAACACTTCCTACTGACCGAATGTTCGTGAAGGTTTACATTGGGAAATCTGGTGTGGATACTGTATTATAAGAATGCAGACGTGTCGCACCCTGGATAGGTCTAATTGCTGCCGCCGTCTAACACGGACACCATCTTGATCAGTCTCATCCACCCCCATGTCAAGTTGTTAGGGCGGGGGTGCACGCGTGTGTATGTGAGAGAGAGAGAGACAGAGAGAGAGATAGAGCGTTTGAGTGTGTGTGAGCCTGAGTCTGGAGGGTTTCGGATTGGAGATGTAGAAAGAAAGGGCAGTTTCGAGGAAGTGACGGACGAAGTGCAGGGGACTGGTCAGAGGAAGTTTACTCGATGCTGGTGCGGCGCTGCTGAGCAAAAACTTTTCCCCCTTCAGCGCCAGCGGCACCGTGGACCAGGACAAACGGATCCACCGGCGCTGGGAGCTTTTGTTTCCTCCGCACACAAGCAATACTGAGGAATAATTTGGGATCGGGAAGGAAGCGAGGGCTCCGCGGAGGAATTCCACTCCCACAGCCAAACCCATCTCCTTCGTCTCTTCTCCGCGCTTCCTCTGTGTGGGTTTTTTTTTTGGGGGGGTGGATCTGCGATGGGGAAGGAGCAGGAACTCTTAGAAGCGGCGCGCACTGGAAATCTGGCCGCAGTGGAGAAGCTTTTATCTGGGAGACGACAATCGGCGGGCACCGGGAGCGGATCGTCCGGCACCGGTGGTAGCGGCAACAGCAGCGGCCACGGCGCCTCCTCTCATCCGCTCTCCAGTCTGCTCAGGTAGGGCAGGGACCCGGAGAGCGGAAATAGCAGTGGGACACACACTAATGGTGCCATTGTGAAAAATCACTTGTGGTTTACTGTTATGGAGTGTAATATAGAATTTGAATATTTTGCTTAGTCGTTTCGGGGCTTTGTTTGGCTTTAGCAGCCAAAGCAACGCAGCGCAGCAGCGGTGCCATGCTTCTTTGTTAGCTTCCAGCTCCTCTGTGATGGGAATAAACGCTGTGAAGACGCATCTGCAAAATAATACAAACAAAACACGCTCTCCTTAAAGCAGGTACTGCCTGGGCATAAAGCCAGATGTGTCTGACTTTGTTGGCAGCAGCACTGTTCAGTTTGTCAACCAGGCCAGTGCATTAAATGTGTTTCTGCTGAGCTGTAGGTTTAATGTGCGTCATTTCAAGTAATGGTAATAAAGGGAAGCCCATTACGAAGTAAACATCTGATCTGGGGTTTCACAACTCTGAGCCACTTACCATACAAGGGTAAAACACTCAGCAGCTCTGTGGAGGATTTTGCTGTCCACTCTTCCTTCATTAGCTTTGACTTCACTGGGTTAACTATATTCAAGGCACAGTTCCTGTCCCCTGTCCACTGCCCACATGACAAGCTACTGGTTCCAAGAGCAGGACACATGTGGCTAAAATGGAAGCTGCTGAGGCTGTGGGAGGAGGCCAGAGTCGCCACTCATGTGTTTTGTGTTGGCCAGGCTTTACTCTGACATATTGTACCTTTTTAAATTCCGAGTCTGTGGTTAATAATAAACACCAGCATCAGATAAGTTCAGCTTCATTTGATCCTGCAGATTGGATCATCAACAAGTCTTGGATAACCCAGTGGAGGCCTGTTTTGTCCTGCATGCAATGCTTAGCTCTGCTGATTTCTGTTGATCTTGAGCCTGTATGCAACTACATCTTATGGCAGTGTAGCGATAACCACAGCCACTGACATGAAACCTCTGACCGGGTTAAGTGATGCATGTCAAAAGCACCTTGTTGTAATGCTGAGCACATGCAGCTGAAAGTCTGTCAATCAAAACATAATATTGCTCCTGTGGGAGCCCGGTGCCAGCCACCTTCATCTGAGGGACGGGTCCCACAGCGAGAATGGAGGTGATGCATCACAGTGTTACTCAGTGCAGACTGCACAGGCTACTCTAGGTAATTACATTAAAGCCCTTTAATCGGAAATCCAATTCAGAGATGTCATGCTGTCAAGGCTGACTCTGGCACATCCTCCAGATCTGTGGGCTAGTTGAGGAGTTTGTTGTGTCATCTAATCTGACTTGAGCAATCAATGTTTGGCAAAGGTACCGTTTGGGTATTATTGGCTAGACGTTGTAGAAGATGAATTAACTAGTGGCATGTAGGCTTGAAATGCCCGTTTGCTTGCGATCAGCATCAACAAAAGACCCTCCGAATAGAAGGAATCCTGGCCTGTGGAAGTGAGAGTCTCTGGTGTGGAGGACATTTGATTTGGTTTGCAAAATGAAAATGTCAATACCTTTTAGGAGGATCACGGTGTATGTGCGTGTGCAGATCCCTTTACTCTGATCTCTTTGTAACGTACTCATCGTCCATCGCCTGTAATCCTGTCAGAGGGATTTGATTTGCAGACGACAGCTTCCCCCAGTGAATTTCGGCCTCTGCTGGTTATGCTGTCAGCGCATAGAGCTGGATTTGTCTTGTGTTCACAATTCATTAACTTCTACAGTGCATTCAATAGTAATAAATGAAACCATGGGCATTAGTAGGTTCACATAATTAGTTTGATCACTCTTCCTTACAGGTGTATTGTGTGTTGTGTTTGGAGTCGTTGCGTTCCTGCTCTGGAATGGGACACGTGTCAAGACTTGCTGTGTTTGTGTTGTTGGGCCGCGTTATAGCTCTTATTGTCAGAGTGCTTTCCCAGGAGGCTGCGTCCCATCGGTTGCCAAGAGAGAGACACTGACCCCGGCCTGTTTAGTGAAGCCGCCCCCAAACATTTGTTGCACGGGGCTCCATTAACACCAAAATGGGGTGGGCGGGTCTTCGTCCAGTTGTGAGGTCGCAGCATGACTTTCACAGCTACACTGCTGCACTGCTGTGGTTTGGGTGAAGTATGATCACTTCAAACCTTTGCTGCATATATGCTGTGGCTCTGTGACCTGTCCTGTTGTGGGAAGAATCTCTTCCTGGCCCAGGATCCCCAAACACAGGCAGCTGCTGCTGCAGATGCAAGGCAAGTATCTGGCAGGGAACGTTGCAGCCCACTGAGAAGAAATGAACAGAGGAATGCATGGAGTTCTAGAGCTCGGCCTGACGAGGGCCCGTCTCCCAGCTCCACATGCCTTTTGTCCCTCACAAAGCATCAAATAATGTCTTTTTATTTACAAGTTGGCCTCCAAGGACCAATCCTGAGCTTTTCTCTACTTTTTAGTTCTACAACGCAAATTGAATAGTCATTGGAATAGAAGAGAGGAACTGAGTAAGGCTAATGCTGGTCATTGCTTTAAGTTAAAAAGGTTTCTCTCTGATATGATAAGCATTTCTATCAACATCATGACTGGGTTCACATTTTAAGAGTCTTAGGTAAACCTCCAAATCATTCTGTGCTATTGCATTCATGATTCCGGGGTCATCCTAAGCAGACGCATGCTGTCAGAGTGGTGCTGGCTGACAAAGTATCTGCTGCATACTAACTGGCACAAACTTCTTTGGGGCCTCTCTCTTATTACGATCTGTGGGAATGTACAGTAAACAGTGGAAGTGTGAAAGATACTGTGGGGCTGCAGTGCTGCAGATCACAGGCTGTCGGCAGCAATCCGACACCCTGGGTCCTTAGCTGTGTTTCATAGTGGCCGTATGAGTTCATCCATCCTGTGAAGTTTCTGTCACTATTGCAGGACCTTCAGATCATGTCTATTGCTGTATAACCGTGAGCTGGGCAGTCACGTTCCCACTGCTGCCTCACCAGGAGGGAAATCTAACACCACCATGTTAGCATTCCTGGAGCATCTGAGTTTGGGATGCTCTGCTTTGTGCATTGTATTTACAGCCCACGTTTTTATAGTCACAAAGCGGAGGCATCTACTACATCTACAGACTTCCAGGAAAAAAATCTCCAAACTGACATTTGTTTTTCTTATAAACATATTTTATTTGAGATATTTTATGATTTGGATCCGGTATAACTTGCAATTCAATATCACAAATATCTTTACTCAAACATAATAACATTTGATTCAGTTTTATTTATATAGTGCCAGTCTACAGACAAAGTGAAGTTTATAAGGTTTAAGACCTGACACATACTGTAAGTCAATACTTAAATTCTGAAAATAGCTGCAGGGGTTTCATGATTAGTACAAAGTTGCCAGTATTGTGTGAACAGGGATCATGTCTTCAAGTCAAGGAATTATAATAATTTTAATACCATAATAAAGTGCTCAAGCATTAATTAATACAGGAGCCTTTGTATCATGATGAATGAATCCATAATAATCCCTCTGCTTTCTGATTTAAAGGAAACAGACAGTTGTGGCCTGTGTGGGTTTGTTTATGTGAACTCCATTTCACCCCTGTCGTCAAAAACCTTGTAATAACAAATGGACAAATGGAAAGATAAGGCAGCTGAGGCCGAGCTGTGTCTCCTGTGCCTAGCTGCTGTTGTTTCCCTGGTCCCAGCCCTTTTATAGGAAGAGCTGGGACCAGTCCAGAACCTGGGACGTCAGGCCTTCGGCCCAGTCGTGTGCAGCTCTACTTGTGTTAGCCGAGTGTGAGCAGGCGTTTTTTGCCATGTTCCTTCCTCAGCCGTCTCACTGGCCACCTGCTGGGCCCACACTAACGTCCAGTCCACCTCCAGACTTTGTTGTGCTAATGGCAGAACCTCTCAGTATGTTTACATCGGAAACAAATTAGCCCAGATTTTAGCCCACATTGTAACAGAAACAGAAAAGTTAAACAGACCGGCCACAGACTGTGACTGTGACTGTGCAGCTATTTACACATACAGCGCTTCATTAATTAGGTGTGAAGTGTTGCTTTCTTTAACTCTTAGAGTCCCAATCAAGTTAGTATTTCTCACTAATAACTGTCCTAATGTTTTCTGTGAGCTGTAGAATTACAGAAACTAGATCACATGGAAGTTTGCTAGGTCCGTTCATGTGGAGGGCATATAAACCTGGACATCGGCTGACACATTTGGGCCAAATAGTAGAAATGTTAAAGAGTGAAACCTAAGCTCGGTCCAGTCGGTGTGGGAAATGTCAGGCTTCCTCCTTCCTTCTGTTCAGGTTGCCTCCAGTGCTCTCAAGCCCGTGGTTGTGATTCTGCTTGGCTCTCTGTGCTGCTCCGATCTCAGCCCGCCGCCATATGCAGCTTATTCACACCTCTTGCTGCAGCACCGTGGCTCTGTTAAACGCTCGCTGTGGTGTGTTTGCGAGCCATGAAGACTCAATCAGGCTTCTCTAGGGCTGTGCAGCACGACCCACTTAGTAGTAGTAGCAGAGGTCCCGTATTCTCTTCAGTTTGTTGCAGCCTTCGAGCGTGTTCCTGTATTCGTTCCTTGCTACATACTTCCTTTTTAATAGTGTGTTAACTGGCCACACAGCGGCTGAAGCTGCATCACTAATAAGCTCATCACAACAAGCGTATGAACAGCCGTAGACATGTGAAGGGCTGAGAGTGCAGAGCTGACTCTTCATATCAATCCGGTGTCTCTGACAGAGAGCTCCTCGGCTCATTGACTGTAGTCCTCAGCAGGCCGATGCTCAGTTTGACTGTTTGGCAGTGGGGCATCTGGTTTCAGTACCCATTGGCAGCATACATAATTAAACCCAATTTCCCTGACAGTGGCTGACACGCGCCACTCACTTCTGGGCTCAGTGCCCTGGGCCTGACTAATCCCTGGCAGTGTGGTCACACCACTAATAAGCTGGAGGACAAATCTGTTTATTTGACACCAGGTTCCCACTCACCTGGTTCTCATCTACAGGATGGTAACTTTGTCTTTTTATAGAATAAATTGGTCTCAATGTTTGCAACCTTGGCTGTTCCAATGCATATACTGTAGCAGAACTGGAGGTCTTGTTCCTGATGACTTCTCTTTCCATTTGACATTTCAACTCTAGGACTTTTGGACTACTTTGTAATTAATCATGGGTTTAACTGCATCATGTGTGACATGAGCAGAATAACATAGAGAATACATATAAGCAGGGAAAATGTTATTATTCTTCCTCGTCTCGTACCAGCTAGGCTTTGTACAGCACAGAATTACAGCCCCCCACAATCTCTTTCAAACTTCAGCCTTATCCTGCTGATATTCCCTCAGGGAAATTAAGGATTAGCCCAGGCTTTCAAACAGGAATTCCTCACTCAGTTCCCATGAATGTGCCCCCTCCCAACCCAAATCATCTCTGTTTTGCCCATCGCCCTGCTACGGGCTAAGCCCCAGCTCCCGGTTACGTTGGTTGTGAACCGTAGTAAGAGGATGAAGTGGATTGCTGAGCATCGCTCTGCCTCATGCCCCTGTGTGCCGCGCTGCCAGAATGCTCAGAGGACACAACAACACTTGGACTCCACTTAAATCTGCTGGTTCTGGCAGCTCTGCCTATAGAACATTAAATTATCAGGGAGCACAACATCCACAAACATCTTCATTTCATCATGCTTATAATCTGAAGGGAACAGTCACCACCTGTACCTCAGAGTTGGTGTGACAGCGGGTCTTCAGTCTAGTGACATAGTGTTTACGAGTGAACTTCTGGTTTTGAGGCATCGGACCGGGACGGCTATGAAAGAGCCAATGCGCTACAGCTGCAGCCTTTATTCCAGACTATATTTAAAAATCATGATTTAACATGAAAAAGGGGAATCAAAGCAACACTTCTAATGAAACGCCTGTGACCCCTGTGTGACGGCCTTCCTCCATACTTTGTTACTGTTTTGTGCCTGATGGTGTTAAAACCTACAGCTATAGTTGCAACTCTCTCATTTATCTTAACTTGTTTAGGGGGTTTTGGCTGTAAGCTGTTATATAACTCTTCTATCTAGGACACAACTAGAGGTCTGTCTCCCTCTGTGTTTTCCCTTTTGATGTGTTCAGAGGCGAGGCAGGGCTCCTGAGGTCTTCACTGCAAATCTAGCCGTAGTAGGAGCGGCATCATCTTAACGCACACTTCCCCCATTCTTGCCAAATGGAAATGTATCAGTCCAGCGTTTCCTCGTTCACACACTGCCTTACACGCCGTGCATCTGCCTGACTGGGTAAGATGAGCTCCATTGGGCCGGCTTTTAGAAACACACGCTCTGAGGTCATGACTAGTGGAGTGTAGGAGAGTGGTGCATCTGTGTGTGTGCTCTGTCAGGCTCATTGTTCTGCAATGTTTAATGAGACGGCTCTGGCTATGTAATTGCAGGCCACTCTCAGCTGTTATAGATGTATTTTGGGGGCAAAACAGCCATTACTGCTATAGACATTGAGTTGTGTATTAAGCAAAGTCACACAGTTTCACTGGAGCGAATGTGATGGGGCTCAGTGCCCCCCCACACATGCCGATTATGACACAGTTCAATAACTAAGTCCAAGTTCAAATGCTTGAACTCATTGTTAATATTTTGGTTTCTGAGATGTCACATCTTCTCTTCCTCATCTCTTCATTCATTCATAGAAGTCGGCTGCATGCATCAGAAATCCACTTATAATTTATGAAGCTATGTCCAGTCCAGTCAGTAGCTCGCATTGGTTTTTAAGCAGTTCTCTATAATATATCAAAGTAACCAAGATTTCTCTTTTTAAATGGTCTTTTCATCCATGATTGATTCTCTGTTCCCATTTTCTTTCCTTTTAAAGGTAACTCCTTTAAGCTTTATCCCATCAGGGGTCGCCACAGCGAATGATTCGCTGCATAGATTTGGCAAGTTTTTACGCCGGATGCCCTTGCTTAGGCACTGAGGTTGGATTGAACCCGTGCTCTGGGCGACAGAAGCGCAACACACTAACCACTGTGCCACGGCTGTGGCCTCAGATATTTGGTTAACTAGATTGGGGGTTTCCTTCTCTTTTGGATTTGTCTTGGGGTTTTTCACAAAGCCTTGCATCCCGGTTCTGGCACCGCATCTTACCAGACATCCGTTAGTTTCTTAAATCCCTCTTTGCTGCTCCTTCTGTCATCAGCAGTTGCTCTTCTTTTCACCGCAGAACTCTTTGCAACATACCAATCTGAGCTGACAGCTGTTTTCAGATACAGAGCTATGTGCTGATGTTGGATCAAATCCCTGCTGCTGCCCTGTGTGTCCTCATTCATGTCATGTCTGACATGTTTCTCCAGCGTGCATAAAGGCATGAACGCCATCTGCTGTGATGTAGGCTTCTGTCTGACACTGGAGCCCTGAGTGAGCAATCGGTCACACCGTGAGAAACTCACAGGGATGTTTGATGTGAGTGTGTCTGTGCTATAGAAGTTAACAATCCTCTCTTCTCTCAGCATCTGGAGAGGACCCAATGTGAACTGTGTGGACAGCACTGGATACACGCCCCTGCACCATGCCGCCCTCAACGGACACAGGTAGATCAATGATAAATAACTAACGCCTACCCTCACAGTTACCGTCCCCCAAGGACAATCCGGCTGTTTGCGCATCTCTTGTGTATTTAGTAGCGTGATTAAAACTTTTGCTTCACCTGCAGCAAAGTGGTGGAGTCGCTGCTTCGGAACGAGGCCCTGACCAACATCGCAGACAACAAAGGCTGCTACCCTCTTCATCTTGCTGCCTGGAAGGGAGACGAGACCATCGTCACGCTGCTCGTTCACCAGGGACCCTCGCATCCTAAACTCAACGAGCAGGTGCGTCATTGTTTCTCTGGCTCTGCGAGTGTGTGTGGCTTTGTTTTGGTTGGTAATCACTTTTATCATGTTCATAATCTTGTGAGTTGTGAAATGACAGATATGTCAGCTGTGTGTGTGTCTGCAGCAGAAACAACTCAGTTGCTGACCTCTACTAGTTTCATAATTACAGCTTCACCACAAAGTTGCTACTGTACCGTTTAATAAAAAATGTATTCTTAACAACTGCAGCATTTTATTTCAGCATGGCATGAATTATATTTGAATGACATGTCAGTGAGGCGAGTGCTTTAACCATGGTGCACCATGGCATTAACTCCATTCTTGTTGTCTTCTAACCAGTTTAACAGTTTAACTCATGTCTTTGATATTTTGGTTGCTGACTGCTCAGATGTCTTCGGACCGGCTTGGCTCTGGTCCTCACCTATTTCGGGATTTGGAGAAATGACCCATTATGAGCGAGAAACGTGTTGACAAACCAGAAATTCTCATCCAACAATTCAACAATTTAAAGACTAGGAAGAAATAGTCTCATTTTGTGTCATTTCTTCTCATCTGTTAATGATGTCTGATTGATTTTTAACATTAATTCAACTCTCAACTTAATTTTTTTCTCCTTTTTATTTAGTTTGACTCATGTGATCATCATTTATTCATTCATTGCTTGTCTCACCCAAACCATGGACCTTTCTTCTCTTCCTCCCTCCCAGAGCTGTGTAGAGTTCAAACGCTGTGGGCCCTTTGACCCCTATATTAATGCCAAGGTGTGTACACTGTGCTGCTAAAATGACTCTTCCTTTTAAAGTGCTTGCTGCTTTACTGCTGTGCTTGGGCTTGGTTTGTTGCCCCTGCTGCTTGTTGCTGCAGAAAACAAAGCTTTAAATATTGATCAGAATTTTGTTAATGGTGTCCAAAGTTCTTTAACATCTTATGTTAAGATGTTAAGACAAGAGTGAAGTCTGCACGTTAAAACGGTCTGCTGAGTCTTTAAAGTTTAGTAGAGGGCGACTGGGTTGGTCCTTCTGTGCTTGCTTTTCTCCTCTGGGTAAGGATCGATTGCAAAATTGATCTGAAAACTGGCCTTATATGCAGTTTAGAGCAGTAAAGTTGTTGGCACTGTACAAACAACCGTTGGACTTAATATTGACCAACAAATCACACAATGAGTCAAAGCAACAGTAACAAATGTGGCATTAAATATGGCAGCATTGTTAGAAGATGCAGGAGTTTCCGTTATGATGCAAGCTCAAACCACTGTTGGCTCAGATACAGTTTATTATCTATTATAGAACTGATCATTGTTAAAAAATGTGAATTGAATAGTTTAGATTCATGTGCGCATGTATTAATAGATAATAATAAATGGTCATAATACATGTAGGATGTGACTACAAAGTGGAAGCCAAGTTGCTGAGCTGTAATCAACAAACTAGTCATGTGATGTGTAATTTCCCACTTGAACCACTTGTTGTTGGAAGAGCTACAATACATGGATGAACCCTGTTTATTGATTTTGCTATATATACTTACATATAATATTATATATATACTTATATTTGCTGTATTTTCAGGTTAATTACCAAAAAAATTCAGTTGACCAGCTCCTCTGAGATAATGATGCATATGCGCATTATCTTATGAACGTATTACCATAACTAGCATATAGTTTAAAGCACAGTTCTGCCTCATGTCATTAGATAGTTGCTACATCTATTTATTTTCTGCTGCTTGAGGAATTTTAGTCAGTCTTAGAGTCTAAGAATTTGCATTTCCAATAATACAAACATCAGAGTCATTAGTTATTAGTTATTAGAGTTATTAGTTTAAAACATCTAATCAGTGACGTCATGAAGCCTTCAACCCGTGGCTCATACCAGGCGTTCTGTGTGTTTTTGTGACTCTCTGCCTCCACCGAGTCCCCTCAGCTCATGTTTGCTGTGGCTTTGTCCTTATCCTTCTGGTCTTTAGCCAAAGGAATGCAGCTCAACCAGGTGGAGAACAGGTGACTGATTTGACCAGCAGAATCAGCCTCTTCGCCCTGGTTGCTCTATCTCTATGTTTAGAATCATCCAGTGACTGTAGGTGCACAGAACATGCTCCTATATGATTCTACTGAATGAGGTTAAACAGCAGCAGCGTGACAGTTCCCCCACAAGTCACTGAAATCTAGCCAGAATGAAAGCACTTGTGTTTGACACAAGTTGCTCCTCCTCACGAAGCTCTCTGGGAGCTGTTCCTCCTCCTTTATGTATGTGGCGTCTCCGTATTCCCTTCATCAAGCCTCTGTACAGTTCAGCCTGAGCTCCATCCTCACTGCACACAGCTATGCAGGAAAGTCACACTCTATCTCCAGCAGCGTTGCCTGTCACAGTTAGGCAGTGAGCAGTGTGAACTGCATGATTGCATTTTCTGCGCACAAAGCTGGAAACCCACCCAGGCCTGTAGATAAAGCTGCACACTATTTTTGAACATAGTGACATTTCACTAATCTTCTTAGCATTTCGATTGGAGGCCTAGCTTCCTTTAATGCCGCCATATATTAGAGTGTGATGTTTTTCCTACAGTGGCTGCGTTTGCATCCTCTTTTCATTTGCTCTGATGGATCTAACGTGGAGTCCTGTGGTCTGTTAAGATGGTTTGTTTTAATGTAAATGCCTTTGGGATAGTTCGGGACCATCGCTAGGTCACAAGGCTGAATTATTGATAGCTTGTTTTGAATAAATCAGAACCATGGATGCAGCATCGTCGTCATGGTTGATGGTGTCATGTGACTGACTGGGCAGGGAGCTTCCTGCTTCTTGTCCTATTACAGTCCTGGACCACTGAGAGTCATGCCGTGAGGAGGACGAGGCTGGAAGGATTTCAGTGTAACCGTCTCTTTACATCAGCATCAAAGCCAGAATTCCGTGGCCGTTTGTACGCGCGACTGCTTAAATGGGTGTATCTGCCCATCCTCTTCCTCTCCTCCTCCCCCTGCTCACGTGTGAGTTTGCTTGCTGAGGAAAGGAACAGGTGGGACGTTGTCATAGTAACAGTGTCAAGGCTTAGTGGTTGTACAGTGGCAGCAAGTGAACCAGTGGAGAGTGAGGTAGATAGACATGAAAGGTGTGCGATGAGGCTTTAGAGGGGGGCCAGGATGTACTGGCTCCAGGAAGACTCAAAGAGTAATATGTATTCAGTTCATCCATGCGGCCTCTCACCGAGGGGCCTGTCAGGTTGGTCACTTTGACGGTGCTTCCCAAAGCTTCAGCACCACCAGCCACAAGAGGATGTGACCTGGACAAACTGTTGGAACATGTCATCGCCTCTGGAGCTACACATCATAGGAAATGAATTATTAAGCCACAAAACCTAAACCGACTCAAATGCATACATTAGAACAGATGGAATCAGAACCACTTACATTTAAAAACAGATTTAATGTAGGAAACAATTAATTTATGCTTGGACTTTTGATGATTACAGTCTTGTGTTTAGACTGGATGTGGATCCATCTAGCTCAGTGAAGTCCTCTCCACACACTTGGTCACCTCATTATCAAGTAGAGCACTTCCTGGGGGCACGGAGCTCGCTGTCTGCCAGCTCATTCATTTATCCCCTCTGTCTGCCACTTCAGCGTCCAGCTCCTCCATCACAGACCCCCCCCCCCCATCTCCCGCCATTTGCTTCTCCTCCCAGACTCCTCGTCAGTCAGAACCGGTTGAGCCACGTTTAAGCAGCCTTCCAGGGGGCACAATGCTGTTCAACAGGGTGATCAATGAGTTCCCCATTGTCACACATTCACATTCACAATTTAGGACTTTAGGCCGTGTCTTATCTGTTAGCTGGGATTCCAAGCACAGATGTTATCACCTTAAGATTTGTAGATTACGCAGCTGTTTGTGGAAGGTGCGTCCTATTAAATCAAGCGCAGTCTGAGGGGGAAAAAGAGTCTTTCTTGTAAAAGGGAGGAAAAAGTTGACTGTGCAGAGAATTACAAGCTCTGGCAGGAAGCCAGTGAGACATTCATTTCATTACAGGACTGCTGGGCCTCTTTATTCTGGAGTGTGTGATTGTTTCAAACTAAAACTCTGTTGTACTCAGCATTTCTCTCATGGAGGGATTGAGAAATTTAGACAGAATGCTTTCTTTTGTTATACACAGAGAAGCATAAACATCAGAATATATTAAAGCTAATCTGTAGGACAGGCTGATTAGATCCTTTTATCTAGCCCAAACTAATCCTGATTTAAATTGACACCAATGGCTTCTGAGACTCACAACCATAAATCCACTATGTTGGTGACCTATGACCTTGTTGTTGTCTGACCATGTTCTAATGTCGAAATAAAACATACAGTCTGTAGCGTTTGTATATCAGTCATAATGAATAATGTGTGTAAAAGCCTGTGTTTAGTAAGAAAGAGGCCTGATCTGTATGAACACACAGAATGTGACAGCGGACGCCCAGCACGGGCAGCCCTTTGGCACACTAGCCGCAACAGCTGCTCGCCCACCCCTCCTCCACCACCCACCACTACTACTACCAATACCAGGGGTCGCGGTGATGTAACCGCTGCCAGCCGGCGCGTCACGTGACAGAGGTCGCTAGTCAAACCCGGTTAACATCCCCAAGCCCCAGGTTGTGGGAATCATAACATCGCGCTTCTCCTTCAGTTCTGCAGCTGGAACATGACAGTATAATCTCCACATGTTCCTGGTTGGTAGTTTATCAATCAAATGCTAATCTCCTCTTGTCTGACATGCACTAAATCAGGATGAGGTCTTAGTGCTGTCTGTACAGATGGAATTTTCATAAAAAACATACTGTCCAGGAAGTCTTGACTGTGCCATATGAATGTTAATCTCCTTCATAGCACTTCTAGTTAATGCTCTGTTAGTGTGTGATTGTCTGACTGCTCATGTGACGTGGTACGCTGAAGATGAGGCTGCTCTTCATGGACGGAGCTTTCCTGCTGGAACTAAGCCCTCGTCGTTTATGAATACGCAAGTGCTGCACTGACAATACTTCATTAATTTAGTGTCAGAGCTGCACCAGGGCTGCCAGTCTGCTGCAAGTACTTTCAAAAAGCAGAGGCTGCATCGCTTAGTTCCCTTTATGTTATTCTGGTTCCGTTTTAATCGCTTTAATGAGTGTGTGTGTGTGTGTGTGTGTGTGTGTGTGTGTGTGTGTGTGTGTGTGTGTGTGTGTGTGTGTGTGTGTGTGTGTGTGTGTGTGTGTGTGTGTGTGTGTGTGTGTGTGTGTGTGTGTGTGTGTGTTTTGTGTTTTTTGTTTTTGAGAGTAGAAGCTCTTTTGTAGCTCAAATCCCTCTGTGCCGACGGGCCTGGCTGATAAACGCTGTTTACTGCCAGAGGTCGTCACACAATTTGGCTAAACACAGATTTTTAACACAATTATTTTCTATTTCTGCACAGATCTTTTTATTGCTTGAATTGGGCTCATTTTGTCTGGTTTTATGGGAGTGTTTGACTGAGTTTTGGGTCATACTGGCACAAGCGTCTCCAGAGCAGCCCTGCAGTGGAGGCCACAGTTTAGATGTTTAGCTCCGTCTGCATCAAAGCAGCTGGGCTTGATGTCATAGTGTGTCTTGTTTCTTAGCTGTGAATTAAGTGGTTGGTCAGCTGTGTTTGATGAGATCAGATGCCAGCTGACACACAGCTTTGGACCCGGACTACCACCGCGGCAGCGACAATCACAAGCCCAGTTTGTGTATATTTAGAACAAATAGTTTCAGTCATGCACTGACTTTAGATGTTTTGATGCTTAATGGTAATTTAGTTTGCATGTTAGATTTACATAGATTACTACTGAGGCAGCAGACCTGCATATTTGAGCAAATGAATCATGCTGATGTAATCACAGCATGAATGTTTGCCTGCTCAAGTCGTGCAAACACTCAAAAAAAAAAAAAAAGAAAAAGCTGCTAAATGCTTGGTGGTGCGTGACAGATTAAAACAGCAGGCTCATTTCAGCTTGTCCCTCTAAGTGTGTACACATACGGGGGGCACTATTCAAATCCCAAATGTAATTGGAAAACAGGAAGTTTTGTTTTGTTCAGCTAAGTGTTTTTTTTTCCTCAGCCAGGCTCTGAGCCCGCTCCGACAGGCAGGTGTCGTTTTGTGTCTGTAAGCGCCACCTCTGTGCTCTCTGTACAAGAGGTGACCTGTGATGCCAGCCTTCCACAATAGTGTCAAACTCTCCCTCCTTCCTGACTCTGTCCAACAATAAAGGAGTCATACTACCTGCAGATCCCATCTGGCGCCGGCATCGGTGAAGGGTTCTGACACCTGTCCCCGGCCTTCAGTAGCTCCACTGGCCGGTTCCTGCGGGACTCGCCCAACCTGGTATGGTGTCTGTCTGTGGGCTTCTCACAGCAGCTGTCAGGCCTTTGTAGGCGGCTCATTGTGTCTGGAGTGACTGTCTCCAAACATGGGGTTCCACAGTAGCAGGCTGTTTCTGACACACCCAGTCTCACTCCATTTCCTAACGGAGCGGAGGAGCTGCGCTGTGGTTCTACAGGCTTTGTTTGTTATTTTTATTTTCGGGGTGTGAATAGGTCAGAGCATATTCCCACGCCTTTGTCTCTGTTCAGACATGGAACAGCAGGGTCTGCCCCCTTCTGGCTGTTCATGGTCGCAAACATCAACAGCAAACAAGATTATACAGAAATACTGGCTTTATATTAATGCTGCAGGGTTCATTAGCAGCTCTTTCTGTAGTTGTGTTTTCTAGCACTAAACAATTAGTGAAACAATAGAATTGTTGATGGACACATTCATTAATAACTGTTTTACTTAGGAGTTGCTGCTTTTGGATATATTTTGATTTCAGGTTGGGCTGGAATTTATATTTCATTAGAACTTGCCTTGGGAAAATATAAGACTAAACTAATGATGATGTTTGTCGTTTTATTTATATACATGGTACCTTTGCCATGTCTCTGCTAACACTCCTCTGGCCTGGGTGTCTGTCCCTCTGCCAGCTGCCATTCATCCACGCATGTCTGTTGGTTCTTCACCCAGGCCCACTCCTTCCAACCTAGTTGGTGCTTCTCTGTCTTCTTCACGTGGCAGAGCATTTACTTATTCGCATATTCCTCATTACCACAATTCAAGCCCCCTCTGTCTTCTTTTGCATTGTGTCAGTATTGTGTTATGTTTGCTGTCATTTTTTTCTTGCTTCTCACGTGTTTCTTTGCCCCCCCCCCCCCCGGCAGAACAATGACAACGAGACGCCTCTGCACTGTGCGGCTCAGTACGGCCACTTCCAGGTGGTGCGGCTGCTACTGGAGGAACTGACAGACCCCACCATGAGGAACAACAAGTTTGAGACTCCGCTGGACCTGGCAGCTCTGTACGGCCGCCTGGAGGTGGTCAAGCTGCTGCTCAGCGCTCATCCTAACCTGCTCAGCTGCAACACCAAGCAGCACACCCCGCTGCACCTGGCCTCTCGGAACGGACACCTGCCTGTGGTGGAGGTGCTGCTGGACGCCGGCATGGACATTAATTACGAGGTGGGTGGTGCGTGCGCGTGCCTAAAAGTTTCTGTTTGCAAGTGTTTCTATATGCACAGTGATGACCAAAATCTTCTTGGGTAACTTAATCTGTTCATGCAGCACTTCCTTTTACCACTTCCTACCAAAGCTAGAAGATTAATTTTAAAAGTCTTAAGCTGTCAGGAACTGGGCCGCCCTGCTCCCTCTGGTGGCTCCTGTGGCTCTGACTGTCGACCAAGCAGTGCCATCCATCTGTTTGGAGATACCTCTCCCTTTTCTGTGCCCTCCTTTGCTCTGGATTAAGCGTGTGGCGACTATCCATTGACCCTCAGGCCTTACATCCTGCAGGTTTCAATTAACCTGGCCCTGTGAGCTACAAAATGGTCTGCCTTCATTCCTCAATCACATAATAGTCATTGGAGAAACAGACTTACTTAACTGTACAGACAGCACTAAGACTAACAGAGTTATGTGCATGAATCTGGCAGTTGGCATACCTTACTAAAATGCTGCAAAGTCTGATCCACCTGGCATCTCCAGGAGGAAGTATCTTTACTTTCATGATAATCATATCCAGGTCCAATATCAGGGTTTGTCATCGTTTTGTGTCTTCAGACCGAGAAAGGCAGCGCCCTTCATGAAGCCGCCTTGTTTGGGAAGACAGACGTAGTGCAGAAGCTCCTCAGTGCAGGTCAGACTCGTCCGCATCTACCACTACTGCACATACGCTTAATTAGGAAAACCCACACGTAACCCTGGCTGTTCTCTGTCCCGTCTGCTCCTCAGGTATCGATGTGAACATCCTCGATCGGAAGGGGTTAACAGCTCTGGACATCGTCAAGGACATGCCCTCTCAGAAGAGCAGGGAGATAGCTGCTCTTATCTTAGGTAACAGTGGAATGTGGTGGGAGCCATTGTTTTCGATTTTCTTTTTTTTTTTTTCGATATTTTCGCATCCACCAGCTGTGTAACAATCACCTGTTGCCTGTTGCAGGTCACTTGAGCGGTAAACATGACATTAAGCTTCCCCCTCCACCCATCCCTCCGCCTCAGGAGAGTCCTATCCCACAGAAAAAGGGTCAGATCAGTCAGCTCAATATTTGTTCTGTGGCAGCATATCTGATGTTCATATTCACTATTGTTTCTCTGTTTGCCTGTGCTTTGACCTGTGTCGTAGCAGATCTGGGTAAAGTAAATGAGCTGATCTCGGGGATGGCCCCAGGGCCTGAGGAGGAGAGTCCCTACGAGGCTTTGTTTGAAGCCACCTCCTGCCACTCTCTGGATAGCCTGACCAGCGGCAAGTCCTCCGACAGAGACTCTGGACGGCCAGATAGTGAAGCTGGAAAGGTCAGCACCAGCCTAAACCTTAAACCCATTCGCATGCATGCACGCGTGCGCACAAACTGTATTTTATAGCTGATGACATGCAGATCCACCACTAGAGGGTGACAGTGTGCTTCTCCCCATATGACTCCCACAAACGCATCCATCTCCTGCCTCTTGCAGGTTTGCATTGAACTTGAAATCCTGTAATATTTATCATTTACAGAAAGATCGCCAGGGCCACTCGTTGCATCCTGGTCCCGGTCATGAAGAGGAGATGAGTTCAGAGGTGAGGTGAAATGTGGTGCCATGCAGCATCACAGATCATCACGTCAGACATGCGTCACAGTAGCCCCTGGAAATTAACAGTCCTCCACTGAATAAGCTGCATTTTTAGCTGAGGCCCCATTCATGATTGTTCTGTTCTGTTCATGAACATTGTGCAACATTAATGACTTTGTAATAAATATTAATCTGGCCACAACGTGGGAACCAAGCATCAGAGAGACATGAATGGACAATAAAAGAACGGACAGTTTGTCTGCTCTCCACTCTGACTCACCACATACAGAACATTTCCCATTCCAAGTTCAGTAGTTTACCCTTGTTCCTTCTCCTGGCTTGGGTCGCTTTTTTGTCCTTCAGGCTCTGTATACGAACAGCCACGCTGATGAGCGGGTTCAGCCGGTGGGGGATGAAGACCACACATACGAGTTGTTGCTGACAGCACAAACCAAAGTCCCACCAGCCAGGCAGGAGTCCCAGCCTCACAAAGGTAACTGCTTTATGCAGGTATCCAACTTACGATCATGGCTTTCACTCTTATTGTGACGTCTCTTATTGTGGTTTAATGGAATGTTTTAAAGCCCTGAAGACTTCCTGCCTACAGGTACTCAGCTTTATCAGCACCACAGGAAAATGTCACAGAGCTGAAGGTGTTGGCATTTAATCAAAGATGTCATCTTGCCTTGCTTATGAGTGATGATTAGAAAAGGGGGTGTCTGTCTGTCGTCTTCTTGGAGTTAGACAGAAATGTGAAATGGTTTTAAAACAGCTTCATCATCGGTGAAACCAGTGCTGTTTAAACGCAGGGAGATTAATCCAAAGCCTGTGGTACTTGCATCATGCATAATACACGATTCTATTACACATCACTTCGACATTCTTTTAGCATAATGTCTCTCTTGACAGTCAGAACTGTGAATATATTGTCTGTAATTTAGAAGATGTGTTGAGTAATTGGATCCTGAGTGGAGTGAGAGGAGTATAAATTCTGCCCTGACCCTTGTTTTTCTCTTTTGTTAGATGAGAATACCACTGTGCAGTCTTCCAACAGCGTTCTACCTCAGGTATCTGCCGCCTTTTATTCTTTTTAAACAGAGTGCAAAAGAGGGATGATGACCACATGGCTGCATCAGGTTTTATCATGCCAGTGGGAATAATGCTCTGATATAACCTGATGCCCTTCAGTCATAAATTAAGTCTTTCTGTATGTCAACAAACATGGGCATCAGTTAGCGCTTTGTTTATATATAGCGTTTATAGTTTTATTATGGCTTCTGCCCACAGTATTTCCTCACATATTATTTTATGCTCCTGTTGGATTAGTTGTCGTTCTTTGCTGCCTAAAGACAATAAATATTTACTCTGTGCTTTAATTAGCTGATCTAGCCACTTTACTTGTGAACTTTATTTCAACTGGATATCTAGTTTTGATATTAACTGGATATTAATTTATGACATAAACTGGTTTCTTTTCTTCTCCCTGTTTAGCGAAAACCTACTGCCCCTAATGACCCCAGAGCCCTGGGCAAGATGAAAGACTCCTTGCACCCCCCTGGCAGGGTGGACCCACGGCCAGCCCGAGGTCAGTCGGACCACTTGTCCCCATATTTTAGTAACCAAATAAGGAACAACAACTGTTTCTGGCCGTGAGCGAGGGTAACCGTAGATAAACGAGGGCACATCAGACTTGGAAATCACAAGGGCAAGCTGTCACTGAAATGGGAGAAATGCATGAGTTAGCAGGGAGAGAGGGGCTGACTTGGATTAGCGCCGTCAGGGAATGCATGGCTGGCATTCTTAAGCTGCAGAGCGGATCTGGCTTGTTGGAGCAAGCTGATTGACATTCCCTGGCAATAGGGTCAAAATCCGCCACTGTGAAACTCAAGTCTCCATCAGAATGGGATCTTGCTGTTGCAGATCCATTTGCTGGCATTCATCTGACTCTGCTTTACTGAATAATGTGGCAATCAGCGGCGGGGACAAGCTTGACCTTTAGGTCTTTGAAGATATTTTTAATTATGAATAATTGTTGTTAAACAGAGGGATTCTGTTTGTTGAACATGTGCTGCTCAAGAGACTCGAGTGTGAGTGAGTCAGCTGGGTGAGGAAATGTGGGGCACCTCTCCCAGCACAGAAGGCTCCTTATTCCTTCCTCCTTCTTTCTTTGTCACGTTAACATTTGTTTACGGTATGTCCTTACACAAGCAGAAGGTTCAAACTACTTGCCACATCAGCTGACCAAGCTGTGGATTCATTTTTCAGGATGAGGTCTGATTCCTCTGTGTGGACAGTCTCGGACCAGGCCTCCACACACCCTGCTTCAGGTGGACCATACATGCCTTGTCAGCACTATCAGGATGTTTATCATCTGTTGCCAACACACTACTGTTCTCAGCAGGAGTGTAGCATTTCTCTCCAGTTGATTGTATTAACATAGCACAGCTACATACAGGGTTTTTGTCCTTTTAGCTCAGTGTGTGTTATTATGACAACACACTGGTTGTTATGGCTGCTGATGTGTATTAAACAGCACGAACAATAAAGGTATTTGTTTACTTCCTGGATGTTTGTGCTGGGCCTGCACCACGTCTCATCATCCATATAGTTTAGTTTTGTGTTTGATGATGTAATTTGTGGTCAAACAGTCAGACAGATGTATTTGAGTTGAAATGTCTCCATTAAAAGCAGAGCAGATCCTGAACTCACTTTGGACGGAGCAGATTGAGTGACAGCCAGCACCAACAACAGTGTTGCAGTGTCTGCAAAGCAAACATGACATCATTGGTGAGCTATGGGCTCGCAGTGGTGCCAGTTGAAATACTCATCCCGCCTCCATGGTGGAGTCAGCGACCTGTTAGAGCTGCAGTAACATTTTGCACCATGAGGTCAGCGTGTTTTCAGCCACGTTATTGCGCTCCTAGGGCGTTGACGCTCTCTAGCTGCCAAGGAGAGGGTGGGAATCTGACTATGTGCACTGTACACTCACTCACCCCTTACACAAACACCCACTTACCATTTTCTTGATGTTTATGTGGTTCAGACAGTTGAGGATATTGCTTGAAACACTCCCTGGCTGTAAATGGTCCCTGACATGCTAATAAAACCGTGTGTGTGTGTGTGTGTGTGTGTGTGTGTGTGTGTGTGTGTGTGTGTGTGTGTGTGTGTGTGTGTGTGTGTGTGTGTGTGTGTGTGTGTGTGTGTGTGTGTGTGTGTGTGTGTGTGTGTGTGTGTGCGTGTGTGTGTGTGCGTGCGTGTGCGTGCGTGTGTGTGTCAGATGAATGCTAAGATTAACATGCACATGTCCTGAGGATATAACTATGTTATAGTGTGCTACTTGGAGGTTTTCCCTCTTAGATCAGACAGTCTGAGTGATAGCACGACCAAAGGACAAACAAATGGCTGCAACAGGCAGCAGGTACTGTTCTTCTGCTGTCACTGATTCCCTGTCACCAAACACCCTGACCTTGTCACATACACACACTCCTTGACCATGTGCCACAATGCTAATTATCAGGAGTCTAGCTGCAGGAGGATGGGGAGATTCAGATTTCCATTCCTGAGCCACATTCGGGTCTAGAATTAGAAACCAGAAGACACAGAGGGCTGCTGGCTACACAGCAGACAACAGACACTTCACAGTGTAAAGGAAGATGACAGAAGTGTATATCTGAGCTGATGAGACTGTAGAAGAGAGAAGCCTAGAGAAGGGGATCGAACAGTTTACCTGCTGCTGTTCTGTCTGGTTAAAGGAGTTGTTTTCTTTGAAGGCGGCAGCTGATGTAAGTTTTTACGTCTCCTTCATTCTACAGTAAGTCGCATGCGCATGCTGGTCCCTGTGGTCAGTGTGTTGTTGTATTAAAGTTTATTCAGCTTATAACAGGACCTCGTACTGGTGTGTAACTTTAGGGAACAGATGGATGTTTGTCTGCATGTGTGAGGTGAGGTCATTCAAGGGACTGGCTTCCAGCAGCAGATAGATGTCAGACAGCTGCAGGCTGGGTTTGGGATTCTGTTATTTCTTCAGCCAACATACGCCTTCTCCTTGCTCCATCTCCTCCGGCTCCCTGTTCTTTTTCTCTCCGTCACTCCTGGTAGGAAACAATTACAGATCTGTCTCAGGACTTGTGTGGGTGGTTTCTGCTCTCAGAATTCACTTTCCAGCCCTCCCTCTCCACTTCTTTGCTGACTTTGTTCATGTCTTCTCTTTTCCTGCAGACAACACGCAACGCAGCCAGGATCAGGCAGCAGGTGTCCCAGAGCAGTTCACTGGCCTGTTACACGGATCCTCGCCCGTTTTCGACTGCCGCGAGGAGCCCTTCAGGGTCCCTGGTGTCCAGCCACCCAGCCAGGGCCAGCCGGAATCGGCCAAATCTAACAAAGTCAAACAGGAAGTACCGGCAGCTGCACGACAGACCAACCGCCCCAGCATGGCTGCCATCCTGACAGACTGCGATCCAAAGGCGATTTATGCGACTGTGCACAAGGAGGCCAGGGAGTCGGGGGCTGGAGCTATGTCTGCTGTTAAGATGCGTCCTCCTGGGGACCTGAAGCTGGCGCGCAGCCTCTCCAAGTCTGACTCAGACTTGCTGGTGTCACCCCCTAGTGAGGAGGAAGCAGGACTGGGCAATCGCAGCGGCTCTGTGTCGAACTGTAGCACGGACAAGAAAAGGCTGGAGAAATCCCCATCCTTCACCTCAGAATGGGACGAGGTAGGTGTCGGGTCCAGTCATGCTCCTGATCTTTAGAGCTTTACGTCTTCTTGTTTTTACTAGCAGTGCAGATGATAATAAATACATTTTCCAACATTCAGCACATCAATGTTTTTTGTGAGGCAGAGAGATTAGGGGACAAGAAGATGAGGATTACACAACTTAGAAATTGAGAAAATATGAAGAAGAATCATGGTTCCATCTTTGTACTATTTTGTCATTTCCCTCCAACAATTCTCTTTTTGTTGGCAGGATTTATTAGATTCTCTAAGCTTCTCTTCTCCGTTTTTAGCCTATTCTTCTCCAGTTTATCTATTACTGATTTGTCACTGAGAACATGCGTCATTTTAACAACCAGTCTATTGTAGTCTATGAGATATGACTTGCACGTTTCATTAATGGCGCCAGACCATCTGGAGCAAATCATGAGCTCGAATAACATCCATGCTCTCACTCTCTCCCCACGTCGGGGGGATCGTGTTGCCTTCTTGCTGCTTTGAGTCCTGTTATCTCTGAGGTCGGTCAGCCGGCGACTGTTTGTGGTGGTTTGGAAGCGGGTGGTCATCAGCGTTCACCTCTGCTTCACGATCTCACATCCCTCACCAGTACTAGGAGGCACGTAGACGTGGCCTATAGATGTGATTCTCTAGGGTAAAGATACAAAGTCTTTGTTGTTGGCCAGTAACGCCATTATCAAACCACCGCAAGCTGACATTTTGGATCTTTTAGACAGTTTAAGGCTTCTGAAGCTGAGTTATGTATGTGAGTATTGCCTTGCTATTAACAGCTTATGGCCTTCTCAGTGGAGCTTGTTCTAATGAGCCCTCTTACTCTGCAGACTGTGACTTTATTGCATAGTCAGTTTTATGGTACCATAAACTCTGCCAGATGTTCGTTGATGTCACTGGAGTCCTGTGCTCAGGGATGGAGACTTTTAACTAGTACACTCTCGCTGCAGTGGAGGACAAATATGCATGACTGATAACAGACCCCATGTGTGTTCTGTCTACATGCTGGTAAACAACAACTAGGCTAGTGTGTAGATGAAATGCTTCTCCGGCCTGTAGGCGGGCTTTCACCTTGATCTACCTCAGAAACATCAGACAACATAACTTAAGTTTATAGATCCGTCAAAGTCTGCCAAAGAGACACTCACTGAAAATCCAATGTATACGTATGTTAGCGAACACTGTCCTTCACTTTGGCTCTGCATCCATTCTGCAGGCCACTGTACAGTTTAATTATCCACTTTAACCAAACGCCTCATCTCCTTAAACCACACCTGAGGGATGCAGCCTCTGAGAGCGTGACAGGATCAAGGCTGCCATGACATTACGTGCTGCTCGTCCCTGCTGCCCTCAGCAGCCTGTAATCATCCTGGAGCTTCTCCCTTATCTTCGGTAGGAGCCGAGCACGGCAGTCGATCTGTTGTAAAAGAAAAGAGAACCCCAGTGGAGGAGGCGAAACAGAGGGTACCACTGTTCTCTAGCAGGAGCATGTCAAGCAGTGGCCTGAATCCCCCTGACGGGTGGATGTTATGTGTGAATGGCTGCTTTAAATTCATCCGGGTTTCCAAAGACTTAAGCTGCTGCTGGCAAAGACCCTCATTCATTCATTTATTCATTCATTTATTCTTGCATTCATCCTAAAGAGGCCAGTTGGCCACATAATTGTTTTTTCATTATAACAATGCAGCTAACCTTCAAAATGGTTGTTTCGCCTGCCAGCACCTTCAGTGCTGCTGCAGGAGCATAAGTGAAGCACAACTTCTGAGCGTTGACTGTGTTTGTGTGTGAACATCCTGTCGGCCAAACCGACGCCTCTCACATTCACAAGATGGGAAGTGTAAGCTGAAAATGTCCAAACCCAAGCTGTGATCTACAAATCTTAAGCTGTGCTGCCTCTAAGGCAAGTGGCCCTGCTTAAAATCCAGCTTTCTCTAATGAAAACTGCTGCATAATTTCAAAGTCTTTGTCCAACTCTCCTCCATACGAGATGTGACGCTGTTCAGCCGGTAGCAGAGAGATGTTTATTAGAGGCCTTTGAGGTTTTATCTTGTTGCTTAACTGCCTGCTGAGATTTGTAAGGCAGATATTGTTTGTGAAAGGCTGTTTCTTTTGTCCAATTTAGGAGCAGCACTTAATATTAATGAAGTCAGAGTCCGTTTCTTCTCAGTTGAATAGTGAGTCAAATGCCCTCAATCCTCATTCTCCTTTTCCTTTCATAGAATAAGTCGGCATTGCTTGAAATGGAAATGGTGAAGTACTGTGTGGGGCTGATTGGGCGTAACTTGGCCTGCACTCTCTTGATGACAGTGTATCTTTCCTTTATTAGTTCTCTTTTCGGCTCCTATCGCGCCACTTAGGCTGATTCCTCTACTGTTCTGATCTTACTCTGGGCTGCGGGTCCAATTGCACCCACACACATCTCGCAAAACATCTCGCTCCCCCCTTTCTTCACATATGATACCCCCCCCCCGTCCTTTGGATTCACACGGGGAGATTTGATTGGCATGAAGTCTTGTGCATCTCTCCATATTAGAATCTCAGTGTGTGTGTGTGTTGGTGTGTGCTATTTTGTAAAGCGCATGCAAGTATAGGCTGGTCTTGGTCCTTGGGGTCAGACTGGAGATGACGGTCGAGGGGGGCACAGTCTGGACCAGATGAGAGAGGAGAAAGGGAGACGCAGAGCCCCTCTGATTCTGATCAAATAGCCGCTATGAAACCAGCGTGTGTGAGTATTGATTTCCTCACAGGCTAATTAATTTGCCTGAACTGAACGAGAGCAGAATAGCATCTCGGTGGGCTTTGTCTTTTCGGTTTCATTAGAATGCACTGAATGAAGCTTGTTGCTTTATTTGCTCTATGAGGGCAAGTAACCTGGGGGAGAGCAGGTTGAGCCTCTTTACTCGTTCTCCTACTTCAGAGTGTTTACTTCAAAGAGTTAATCCTTGGTGGCATTTTAAGCTCATTTAAGGTTTTATTGTGCAGAGTTGTTTTTCTGCATTGCCGGGTTCTTAAACTTCTCGTGGGTTTAAGGGCAGCTTTTCTTCTATGTGGTCTCCTGCATCGCTGCGGGTAGGTCCCTTGTGTTTGGACCTGCTGAGCTCACACCGTGTCCCAGAACACATGCGCTGTACTCGCTGCTGAGAGGAAGGGACGTTACTAAAAGCAGTGGTGACCTTGGGGATGCTTCAGGAGGATGTTGATGGGACTGCTGAGGGTGCTTTGTCCCACTGAGCCATTGGGATGTTGGCATCTGCTCTAGCTGGGGGTTGTGTTTGTGTCCCCTTGATGCATTTAGTAGCTCAGTTATCATCCAGCCCTTGTTTTGGTGCCAGCTCGTCGGTTTTAGACCGCTGGCCTGGACACACTCTCTCTGTAACCCTTTGTTTCACCCTGAAAAGCTCTGCCAGACCTTTTTAGCTCCTCCTCCACCTTCCTCCCTGCGCTTCAGTTGAGTTATTATTAGAGTCTCACAATTGCTGCTCTTAAATCCAGCCTCCAGTGAGATGCAGAGAATTGGAGTTACTTCATCTTGGTGCCCAGCTGTTGACCTCCAGCCTGCCACTGACTTCTGACTCGTTGCCTTGTACGTCCATCACTCATATTGAGCTTCTGACACTCTGGAGGACTCTTCATTTCAGCTCTGTGCATTGTTTGAATCCTGCAGCCACAAAAAGACAAAGCAACGCATTTCCTTCTCTCTACTCTATTATGGCTTTTAGGTCTTCAAACATAAGATTCTGAGGCTTTTTCTCCTTGTGGTTGTGTTTTACCTCGAGGGAATTCACTGGGCTGTCCCACAATAAAGGAGATATTTGCACAGACCCAACACTATGTCACACCTGCCTTTTACAGTAGCTGCTTCTAAATCTCATTGAAGCTGATGCACTGAGCTGTGTGTGTTGCTCTTGCAGCCTGGACATATTTGCATTGTGAGTACATCACAAAGCTTGTTACTCTGACCTCAGCCGCAGTGAGTGTTTAAAATGCAACCAGTCATTTCTTTGTTCTACGCACTGCAGCTGGAGGAAAGGCACCCTGAGCGTGCTGCAGAAACAGAAATAAGGGTCAGAATTTTACAACCTCTGCTTCAATGTTTAAAAGTAAGTGTCCTAATGCGCAAGAGCCAAAAGCATCACCTTGGAATGTCCATCTCAGATCACCGCTCCTTATCGTCACAGCTCTGGTCGTCGCCGAGGAGCGATGCCGCTGTCGGGAGCATTTTGCTCCCTTCAGTACAGACCTCAGGGCACTGTATGAGATAAGAGCACTGGCCTCATCTTGTTATCACGGGAGACACAGCAGCTCTGTGTGCAAGCTATTTTACATACTGTATAGGACGACTGGTTAATATCATTCATGTTCATCAGCAGCTTTCTGATTGCTTTTGACTCACAGAGGCCCTTTGGTTTAGACAATTATAACCACAAATGAAGCTAATCACAGGGAGAAACTTTAAAAAAGTCAGGAAACAGACTAAAACATATACTATAAATAGCACTGAATACAGCAAGCCACTCAACAGATAGGTGATGTGAGAGAGATGGTGTGAGTTCACCATCAGTGTTTCTGTTTAATGACTGCTTCACTGAACATGTGGTGAGGATCGATAGGGGTTATCTGTGGAGCTTGTGTGACTAATCTACCATCTGGTCAATGTGCAGGACAGGGGAGGTAACATTAGACAAATGGCAAAACAAATAACATGATCCTTTCTCTTTTTCCTCACTGAAACGTCTGTGTGAGTGTTTATGCAAACACAAGACGTGTGTTTTCAGCGTCTGTTGAGGGTCTTTGTGTATAACATGCTCAGTATAACAGCTGTGGGTTCAACAAAGAAGGAAAATTAAATTCCTGAATTCTCTCTCACCAGACACAGACGACTTCCACAAGCACAAAACGAAGGTCTAAGTTCTTTGACAGCGTAAGACGCACATCTTCAAAACTTACCTCCTGGTCCTTGTGGGGCTTTGAATCTCTATTCTCTTTGTAGGGTTATATGGGTTTGTTTTGGGAATGACATAATCACAGTGATTATTCATTTCCCCTAGATCGTCTGGATGCTTACTGCAAACTATGCAGTCGAATATCGACGCATTTAAATTGAAGAATGATGCATCTAAGTCTGATTCTCTGTTTCTCTACATCTGACGTTTCTCTTCTAATTACCATCCAGCTCACTATGAAATATTTACACAGCAGATCACTTTTAAAAAAAATGGAAGCAGGAAGTAACAACACTCACTCACTTTCATCAAACAGGGCCTAATTCTCAGAATAAGACCCTGAGCAGGTGTGACTGCCCGTACAAACTTGCACAGCTGCACTCTGTAGCTCAGTGTTCTGCTGCTTCAATGGTCTCATGAATGAAGACCATTCTCACTGTACAGTGTATATAAGTGAATGTGCAACTTTTAGTTACAGTAGCTCTCCTTCTCAGGTCTTTTCTCTCTTTCATTTACAGCAGTTTCTATAGGTTCTATTGCTATAATGGAGATATATAAAGAAGGTCAAACATGGCACCGTGGCTCTTAGGTCCAGTTCTGGGGGACTGTACTGTGTAGGTGGTGTGTGGTATTTCTGTGGTGAGGGGTTGAAGCTAAATGGTGGCGGCTCCTCCTGGTTCTTCTGAGCTTGTTACATTTGTCTTCCTGCCCTCAGATTGAGAAGATCATGACCCTGATTGGCGCTGGCATTGACTTTTCCAGGAATCAGCACTATGCTACACCAGGTAAAGTTTGATTTCTAAAGTCTTTATTTGTCTGCATTACCACAACATTAGTTTATTATCATTCATGTTTCATGTCCTATGAGTGAATCAGTGACTAGGAGACATCATAGAAGCTACAAAAGGTTTCTATTTAGTGAACAATAGTAAAGAGCAAAAGACTAGCATAGGTTGGTCAGGTCTCGGGAGGGAGAGGAGTCGGCATCAGCTGTCCTCCTCCTTCTCTCATCATTTTGTGCTTTAAAGCCATGGAAACAATCCAGGTTAAGTATTGTTTTGGTTGCCTGAGAGACAGCATTTACGTTTATCCAACCATCGTGATGTTTTTGTTAGGAATTCTGCTCCTGCTCTGTTTTTCCTCATTCTTTTCCAAAGCCTGTCATCTGGGTTGATAGATGGTGCCTGGAGACTGTAGCTGTAACCCGAACGATCGACTCCTTCGCTTCAGCTCTCCTCTCTCATGTTATCCATCATCCACCTTCCGTTTACTTTATGCTTTGCCTAAGCCATAAACGTGTATATTTAGCTATGTCTGCTGGATCTTATTAAGAAAATCTCCAGCTTCTGCTTCGAGCCCATGTCTTTAAGCCCTATACGGGAGTGAGCTGCTTAAATATTAACCACTGTACTGTCAGTGGATTAGCGTGCTTTGCCTTATAGACCTGGGGAAAGTTGAGACCACTACAGTGAAGGAGCTCATGACAGGCCAGGTGTCTGGGGTGAACATGGTCCATAAGTCTGAATGTGTTCCTCCAGATTTGTCTCAATGAAGCAGGGGCCATGAAGGGACTTAACGGAGAGAAGACTCTGTTTGATGCACATTTGAGAAGCTTCATTGTTTTTTGCCTCCTCTCTCAACATTACTCTTCACATCAAGATGGTGGAAGAGGTTGAGGGAGCCCTAATGAGAATGAGAGAGGCAAAGATGGAAACATAGAAGCTGCAGAAACAGTAGCTCGCACTGACAAAGAGCAGCCACCTGCAGTGTTTCAGAGAGAGGAGGGGAGGGTGGGAGGAAGGACAGGGAGGCTTTAAGGGAGGGGAGAGAGTCAGGGATGGGAGCAGAATTGCAGGCAGCAGCATTGTGAGCAGCCAAGACAACAGCAGGAACACCTCGGCATCAGGGGGGTCAGATGCTTCGATCCTCAGGAGGCTTTTAGAGACAGTGGCCTATGCTGGACCTGACTGTAGGTCACAGATGGTCTGAGACTGAGGGGAGTCCGTCTGTTCGTTTCTGCAGAGGAGTTACTGCTTAAAGTGACCTTTTGAAGTAGCTCAGTGAATCATTAATGGGATATATTTTTTTACCTTTGTCAAATTTCTGTTTGTGGAGAGTGACAACAATGGGACGGATTTGGTGGGTGTCTGAGGAGCAGCGTTGGGTTTGTAGCAGACTGAATAGATGATGAGAGCACAGAGAGAGTTGTGTCGTTGCTGTGTGTTGTCAGGCGTCGCCACGTGCACGAGGTTCAATCAGGAGTCAACTTTTAGTTGCAAAGGGAGTTTTAACAGTAACCTGCTGGTGCGAGTAATATAGCCTCATATTAGCCTCCACTTGTCTGTTTCTTAGCTGAATTTCAGTTTAGGCTGTTTGTGTTGGCTCAAACTGAGCCCATTGAACATGTGATAGTAAACTGTTTTCTGCTCCTTCCACAAGTTTCACAAGAACTTTCTAATCAGCTGAGATCTTCCCTCTGAATGAATATGCAGCGTTTCTTTGTTTCTAACAGTAAAGTCACTGTCTTGTTAATGGTTCCTTTGTTCCTAGTTGATTATCTGACCTGAAAGCGTTGTGGATATTAGCTGGGAGTCACCTGGCTTCTATTCCTTACACCCCTGACATCAGGGGTGCCTCTGTTCATCTTGGGTACCTGTGCTTGGCCCCCGCTGCCGTGCGGGCGCCGACCGCTGGACACGGGACACTGTCTCCTCCGCCTTCCTGTGGCTGGTGCGCTCGGCTCTGCTGGCCGAGCACGATGTGGCAGTGCCACGCCGCATCGTCAGGGTGCCGCTGCTACCGCATGAAGGGTTTCTCCCTCCTGAAGCGCTTTCCCCTGTCGGCAGGTACCGCGGGCCGACTGCTGGACCAGCCCGTGGGAGAATGGCTGGAGCGCATGGAGCTGCCTCAGTACGAGAACAAGCTTGTCGCCAGCGGCTTTGACGACCTGCACTACATGGTGAGGTCCTTTTCTTCTTTAATGTCTGAAGTTCTATCAGTTTTCTCTCATCTTTCACTACTTACCTGCAGTTTGTGCTTTTATCCTCTCATACCACAGTTCATTAGGCTTCAGCTTGTTTGACTTGATTTCAGCAGCTTTATTACAGAAATCCCTAAATCTGGGGGCTCATGAGTCATTATTACCTCCTCCAGTAGTGGTGTCTGTGACGGAACCTCTCCTTGTTCTCTCTGCCAGCTGTTTGCTGATGTTTCCATATCCACTGAGTTTGTTTTAGCTTTGGCTTTAGGCTTATGCTGCACTTCCATCACCCAGACACTCTGTTTCCAGCTCAGTGTGAAGCTGAAGCGGCTGACACCCGCCCAGAATGGAGACGTGTCTCTCACTGAGCACTGCGATGCCGTTGCCAAGCTGACAGGTTTCTAGAGCTCATGCTGTGCAGCACCACTATGAGTTGTCTCCAGTGGTGAAGAGTAATACAGTAGAGAGGGAGTGGGCTGTTGGAAAAGACAGAGGCGTTATGTCTCCTCCATCACATCAGAGATGAAAAAGCTTATGGTTTTAAGTTTTAGCTATGACACACATCTACAGATCTCTCTGGCTCTAATGTCCCTGATGCTGCCAGAGATTAACACATCAATAATTGGTTCCCTTTAAGGCTTGTTCAGTTTCAGGTTATGCAGGGTTCATATACTTTCAAGTGACAGCATATGTTTCACTTATTTCAGTTCACAATGATATGTTTTAATCTACTTTCTGCTTAATCTCCCCTTTAGCTGGTGTCATCAACATCCATGTTTGAGTCTATTAAAGCCTCTGAACTAACTCTCTGGCTCTAATCGTTCTGCTGTCTTTTAGTCTTTCACACTCTTACCTCATCCCTAGATCCTCTTCTTTATCTTTCCAGAGCAAATGCTTGGTATTATTTCTATCTTTAAGCCTTGCTTACAGACCACCTGGCTCTGTGAAATCACTGGGCAATTTAGAAAGAGCTGTAACCTTAAAAACACCATCCTTCCTTCAGCAAAAATTGGCCTTTCTAGAATTACAGTTTGTTCTCAATGGAAATGAGAATTACCCTCTGTGTCACCCTGTCTCAACTGAACTAATTTAATTGTGTTTAATGCGTTGCATGCAGTGCACAATGGGAGCTTTACCAGGCAGACATTTTGTTTCTAGATTGTTTGAAACAATCTAAGAAGCATAACACAGACTTAGAGTATACCTGCACTTATTGCAGATACACTGGAGTGTGAGTCATGGCTAAATGATTTTAGTCCTGGGATGTGTCTGCTCTTTATTGCTGCTATTGTGACACTTGAGTTTGATTAATTTGCAGCGTGGTCATTTCTTTCACATCAGCAGAAGCATACATTTTGGTTCTAGCTGTTTTTGGGCATAACAACCATGAAAAAAACACTTTAAGAATCAGTTGAAGACATTGTGCAGTGATAGCACTAATTAAACAGGGGACACTCTGCCAGCAGACTGCTCTGATCTCTGTCCACCCTTCAGCCTCACCCCAGAAGGATCAATAGAAGTAATGCTTGTTGAAACAAAACCTTATCTCGCCTAGCTCTAAACACGGCTCCTGGTGGATGTGACAGCATCAGCTGACTGGAGAACAGTTACTCATTTACTGTCATGCTTTGATTTGATGGGAGAATCTGGGCTTAATAGAACCCATGCCTCATTTTGACCAAAATCACCCAAAGGTGAGATAAATACTGTAGTTAAACAATATCTCAATTTAGCAGCAAATTCTTCTTCAAGCTTGAATCCAGAAATAAATTGAAATTAATGCAAATTTTTCTGTCGTGCTCCTGATGCTTTTTTTCCCTTTTACCCATTTCAGAAACATTTACACAGCACATTTCTTATTGTATTGGAAGTCACAGTTTCCTCTGAGTCCTGTTTAGGAGGACATACTGACTCTGGTTGCTTTGGATGAGCTGTTCTTTAGACGGTCAGAGTGATCACTGGCCTGAATTCAGGCCTTTTAAACCTGAGGGACCTCAGTGGCTGTTCTCTGGATACAGTGAGGGAGCAGCAGCATTTTAATGAGCGGGCCGAGCAGAGATGGATGGGCCACACAAGCACAGATACACAACCACTTAGCTCACACTGGTCTGGGTGTGTTCTCCTCTTGCACACTGTGTTGTCAGGTTGCAGACCTACAGAGCCTATGGAACCACAGTACTGGTACCACCACCAATTTTCAGTCTAGTGTAGTCTTTGTCTGGGGATAAATTCTTTATTAAGATTGACCAGAACAGAATGTATTTTTTTATGTTTTACTGTAGGAGGAGAGAGGATTTTATCAACTCCACTCCCATTCAGAGCCTCACTAAATCCTTTCAGCATAATTCTCATCATAAGACATAAGTCAAATTCAAGGTAATTGCACTTCCTGTACTAAGTGTGAATTAAGGCTCCTACTTAGATCCGATCTGTTTGCCTGAAAACGAAATTCTAGGATTTAGGATTTAGGTGTTTATCACATTTGTTTATTAAATGCCATAAATTAATAATTTAACTTATTGATTGGTTGTGAGTCAACATGATTAATGGACTAATAATACGAGCACTGTTGTACTAATGAACCAGGCTAAAGCCACATGGTCAATATTGCAATATGCAGACAACCAGTGAGCACTGTGGAGCCATTTATCAGCTAATCTGCAGTGGGACAGTAATGCAATGACCCATGCACTGTGAAAGAGCCATTATCCATCTAGCTCCACAAACCGTTCCAGCCCACTGCAGAGGAGGCAGTGGTCACTGCGTTGCTGCTCGGAGATAGTGGGCCTTAAGTTGAAGGATTAGGAACAAAGGAAATGCGTGAAGAGTTTATCCTCCCGTTGTTTTCTTTCTGGTGTACATCCATAAACTATACTGTCTCACTTAGCGGAAAAGCAGCTAACACAGGCAGCGTCTACACATCATTTAGTTCCACGTTTGTCTCACTGACTTGACCCCCCGAGCCATCCATCCCCTACAGTGTCCATGTGAAAAGCATGTTCTCTTCTTTTCCATCCTCTGATTGTTGTGTATGTGTCATATTGAGTTGTCGGCTATACAGGCCCTGAGCTGTTACTCCTGAGGCAGCAACTCATGATACCTCACCTGATGAGATGTAGATGCTGGAAGTGACACGTGAAGCATTTACAGCCACAAACAGACCCTTATCCGCTGGTCTGACTCTCACACTGTTAAGTTAATGGGAGACTTTATGAACAGGCCCTTTGTTTGTGATTCATCTCTCCTGTTGGCCTGTGGAGTAGGCAGCTACTGATATGCTGCTGCTCTAGCTGCCGCATCTCAAATATGACGCTATGTGTAATCAGAGATGGGTTTCATCATCATTTGTACCCAGACAACCTATGTACTAATGTACTTAGGTTATCGATGTGGTCTGTTGCTATGGTCACTGGGTCTGGAGGAGTTTGATGAGCAGTAAATGTCCTTCTTTCTGCAGCGGCGGCATTAGTTATGATCCACACTGTGTGTAGGTCAAGGGTCTCCTGACAGCCATGTTTGTGCTTCGCAGATGATGTGTTTATGAATCCTAATTCCTGTACCTGTGTATTTTGTTCTGTAGGGCAACAACGTAATGGAGGACCAGGACTTGAGAGAGATTGGAATCAATGACCCGAGCCACAGAAAGAAGATCCTGCATGCAGCGCGTTCATTACCAAAGGTTCCAAAGCGCTCTCTCTCCTGTCTTTCTACGTACTGTATATTAGTCCTACATATGATTTTCTGTTTTGAACGACTTCTGCTGCAGGTGAAAGGTCTGGGCTGTGACGGCAGCAGCTCTCTGTCCTCCTGGCTGGAGAATCTGGGACTCGGCGAGTACTTACAAAACTTCCTGGCCAATGGCTACTGCTCCCTGGACTGTGTCAAAAACCTGTGGGAGATGGAGATGGTTAATGTGAGTCTATGAAGGACTTGAAGGTTTATCTAAACAAGGGTTACGTTAGGTTAGCTCACTGTTTTTCCCAGCGACATCTTGAATGATAGGGAAGTACATTCGAACAGAAAACTAGAACATGACCAGAACAACTAGTTTTACTTGTTTAGAAACCTGAACTTGCTTCTTGTCAAAGTACAGCTGTGTAAAGAAGCAAAGAGAAAACAGAGTAGTGTGAAGTGCCTGGTCTCACTCAGTTAGCTTCTACCCTTCCACTTCTTCTGTCTCCTCAAGTGTTTCTCTATGTGATTACTAATGATTTTTTCCTCCAGGTGCTGAAGATTACTTTACTTGGTCACAGGAAGCGCCTCATAGCTTCCATAGCGGAGCGGCCCTATGAGGAACCCCCAGTGAAGCCTCCTCGCTTGTCTCAAATCAGGGTATGACTCTACAGGCGCCGAGTTGTGAATGGGAGTCTGATGATTGTGTGAATACTCTTGTACTGTGTCTCTGCAGTGTCAGGATCTGCCTGGTTCCCAGAGCTCGTCTCCCCTCAGTCAGATAGATTCCTACACAGGACGCTCCATGGACCCTCTGCTGCCTGTGGGCGAGACAGGAAGGAAACACACTGCAGACACAGACTTCGACGTTGCCCACAAACATCGCAGTGAGCGACACAAAGCCTATGTAAGTGGTTGCTCCAGCCTCAGCAGTGCCTACTGTCCAACATCTTCAGCCACCTTACTGAAATGTTTGTTCCAGGATCGTCATGAAGAACGGCATCGGGAACCCCGTCTGACCCTGCGTCCACCTAGCCTGGCGGCTCCGTACGCTCCAGTCCAGAACTGGCATCACCAGCCTGAGAAACTCATCTTTGAGTCCTGCGCCTATGAAGCTAGCGTATGACATGTCTACCTTCCTCTCTAATGAGTGATGGTTTCACTGAACATCAGCGCTGACATACAGTATGCTCTGCTCTCTTTCAGTACCTGGGTTCCATGCTGATCAAGGAGCTGCGGGGCACGGAGTCCACTCAGGACGCCTGTGCCAAAATGCGGGTATGTGAAAAGTTTCTTCTCCAAACTTGGTGAACAAACAAGAACATTGGACGTTTTCCTTTAGATTTTTATCGGGCTCTTTTTGTCTTCCAGAGGTCGACCGAACAGTTGAAAAAAGTCCCGACCATTGTGCTCTCCATCACCTACAAGGGTGTGAAGTTCATCGATGCAGCTTATAAGGTTCTTGTCCATCGTTTTTTTCATCCATTTTATTTCTCCGATGCATTATTATGCTCAGAAAATCAGATGTGTTACAAAAATAATTGCTCTTATTTTATTCCCTATCAAACTCTATCAGTTCTTATTGTGTTTCTCGTCTTGTTGCAGAACATCATTGCAGAGCATGAGATACGGAACATCTCGTGTGCCGCCCAGGACCCCGAGGACTTGTGCACTTTTGCCTACATCACCAAGGACTTGCAGACCAGCCACCACTACTGCCACGTGTTCAGCACCGTAGATGTGGTGAGGATGCCACCTTGGTTTGTTATAGAGCTGAAAGGAGGAGATGTAAAGTCTTCGCAGTTAGCACTGTTATTGACCACTTCATCACTTCAGGTGTCACGCTAGGGTTGATGATAACCAGCCATGCATTGCTCACCCTCTTCCCCAAAGATCTCTAATCTGCTTCATAATGCAGGCAGGGTCAGTCCAGACTAAATCATCCTAACAACAGTTTCCTGTGGGCTGCTGTGCTTCTCGGAGCAAGGGGCTGTTTCCCAGCGGTTAAGTGCTTATGCAGCTTGATATCTATCAAAGGCCACAATGCCCGTGAGATATAATCAGCTTTACAGAGTGCTAGCATCGGCCTGCTGCCAGCTCGTCTTGTCTGACACATTCAGTAGATAGACGATGTGTTTGTCTTTGCCACATTCCCTAGTGAAACATGCATATGGTTTCAAATACAGCGCTGCTCCCACTGTATGTCTAAGCTCTCATCCTTCATCAACCTGAAGCCTTTATTGTGAACAGTAAGGTGACAACAAGAGCAGCAGCAGCGTTGATACTGATCTACAACACATGCACCAGAGATCACTGACTGGAGTTTGAGTTTCATAGCTATGAGAAGGACTCAGTTTGCCGTCTGAGGGTGTACTAGGTACATGTCCTCTGTCCCTGTCTGTGCAGAACCTGACGTATGAGATCATACTAACACTGGGTCAGGCCTTCGAGGTGGCCTATCAGCTGGCTCTGCAGGCCCAGAGGACCAAACCACACCAGAATCTCCCGGTGGGACTGGGTTCAGATGACACTGAGACTAAATCAAGCCGACCGGTACCTAAACCACGAGGCAGCGTGCGGAAATCAGCGGTGAGTGAGATGGACACGAGACACCACATATAGTATTAAACACAACACAGCCACTAGACAAAGTCATGTTGTGTTTAAGGCTTATTGGAGTTTCTAATCATTATACTGATGTTGCTCTGTCCAGTGGCGTTTAACCATCAAAGGAAAGAGATTGTACTGAATGTAGATGACATGGGTCTCCATTTGTTTGTTTCCCTATATTCTTGACAAAATGAAGTTAAATCTTCTTCAGACCGGTCGGCCTGCTTCCATCTCTTGCTGCATCAGCCCGTGTCACTGTGTTGTTTCTCTGCACCTCTGTCTGTTTCCTGTCTTCTCTCCCCTCCTGGTGCTTTATTTCTCCCAGGACTCTCCTCCCCTCAACAGTCGCTGCTGTTACTCTTACACCTGCACCATGCACTGTCCCTCCGTCCTCCCGCTGCACCCTGCCAGCCCTGCTGCCCAGGTGCTCTCTCATCCTGTCCCATTTCATCCTGCTTGGTCTTTTTTCCTATTTCTACCCAACATATTCAGTACTTTTTATGTTTTCTATACCATGTGCAAAATGAACATTGCTAAAAACGGAGGCGCCCCCTTGTGACTGATTTATAGTAAGTATGAGTAGAATGAGTAGAAAAGATATTGTTTGTAAGTGCAAAGCAACTTTTGTAAAAAACTAATATTATTTAATGTATTATATATAAACATTTATTGATGACTTTGAAATAAGGTGACGTAACTTAAATAGACCTTGAAGTAACATCAGTTGTTTCTAGGAATAACAAAGCCTTTAAGCTAAACTCTGAAGTTTGCATGGGTGAGGAATTATACACGACATAATGTGGAAAGGGAAACATGCATCTGAATCTGTGTCGCTGAAGCAAAGTACTGTACTTTAGTGCATGTACGTACCTGAACATATACAGTAAATCAAACCTTTTGGACCATCAGCGTCAATCATCCAGATGGATTTATCTGCACATAAACTGTCATTAACTTATCCACTTCTTCTTGTCCTCGTTTCAGTCCAGCTCCATCCCACGTGTTTTACATTAGTTAATGTATCATGCTCCGCTGCTACTGTGAGGTGGAAGTTTGATGCCCTCTGCTTGTACTTCCAGGCTGGTGTTGTGGACCATGAGGTGGAGGCTCCATCACAGGGTGGCCCTAATTGGCTTGTGGACCCCAAGGAATCCAAGCGCACTATTAGCACTAAGTACGAGACCACCATATTCTGAGTGGACCCTTCCTCCTAATAACCTCACCACCTGGGCCTGGTCACTTTTCCGTCCTAATCTGTGCCTTCACCTTGACTCTCTCTGTCTGTGGGCTGGACCCCTGCTCTCCCCTGTCTTTCTCCAGCTGTCACGTGTCCTGGTGGAAATTACCATAGTCCTTTGTTCATTCTTAATGCTAAACCACCACCTGACTATAAATGCAGCTCCTCGCTCTTGCTGGTGTCATTCACGCTTCCAGCCTGCAGCTCACCTTCGCCGTTCTCCTTTCTGTTTACCTTGTTGTATATTTGAACTCTGTGTAGATAATCACTTGTTCCCTGTCAGCATCCTTATATTTACTCTTGGTGATGAGCTCTTTCTTTCTTTGGTGCTTTTCCTTCCCTGTTAGGCGACGGCCACTCTGAGGCTTTTCAATCCTAACCCCTTCGAGTGCAAAAATCAGATATACAACAACCCAGACTGACCCAACAAACTTCCCGTACCCGGATGGACATGTTTCCTAAGGAAACCCGGATACTGTCCCTGTAATTCTATGCATTACCTGAGCTTTAGCAAACCGTTTCTGTGACATGCATATGAGGTTAGACACCAATAATCAGAGGGCTAAGTGGTCTGCTTGGAGCCAAAGGCGGCAACGATCCTCGCACTGTGATATGGCTCTGTTGGAGCTACTGAAGCAAGCATTTAGGGGAATTCTCAAGGGAAAAGTGTGCAAATAGGACACAGAGACAAGTATGGACTCACGTGGTAATGAGACTGGCATGGCCTCCATTGGGTATCTAAGCACTTTTGCCGACTCCCTACATGTGTGAGAACAAGTGCACCTTCATCTGTTCTGTCGCTTTTTTTCTACTTTTCACAACAAATGCCTTCTGTGTTCATCATATCAGCATTGCCTTTCACTTTACTGGGTTAATTTTTATCTTCTGTTGGATAGAGTTAATCATCAGCATCGCTCTGTTTATGTCCACCAGTGCAGTGCTACGCTGGGCTTTATTTTAACCTGACTGCTTTGTCTGCATGTTTGTGTGTGTGTGTGTGTGTGTGTGTCCCTCCCCCTTTTTTTAGCTGAACACTGGGGCCACTCCCAAGTAAGAAAGGACATGAATGAGCCCTGCTGCATGGTGGATAGGATGTTTTGTTGGAAAAGTGACCCACATCCCACGCAGATTCTATCCCGTCCTGGATCATGCTAACAGCTCACCACTGCAACACGCTGGCCCTGGAAACACACGCCAGCTCACCCGACCTCACCGCCTTTGTCTTCCCACCCAGTGTCCCTCTCGAAGCTGTCCTTACTGTCATATCTGAAGAGCAAGCCCTCCTTTTCAGGAAATGTCCCTGCAGAGAGGGGTAGTAGCTGATTTGAAAAACATTGGTACTGCACTACACGCTATAGGTACACACATCTGTACATTCATCAGCGTCTGAAACACAACATATGTGTAGAACTGTGATAAATGTCATGTACACTTGACGAGGACAAGCCAAACTTACAGGACAGAAAAACTGACATTACAAAGACTGTTTATAATAAATTGGGGCTGTTTTATATGATTTGATGCTTTTCTTTTCTTTTTTAATATGTTTTACTTATTTTATAGGACAGTGATGTGTCCTAATGCTGGAACTGGATCAGGTGTGGTTCACTGCAGTTTGTTCCCTCCTTTGTTGAGTTAATCTAGACAAGATTATTCACCAAACCTGCCATGCAGGCCCGTACGTCTTTAGAGTTTAGCTGCCAAAACCAACGTTAAGTAAGGCACAGCATGTTTCCCAGTATGTATTCCCTGTTCATGCTCCTTTTCGGTCTGATGATGTGTATGTGGGTACATTGTCGCGTTGTTGTTTTAAATGTTATATATGTATGTTGTCAGGCCAGTACGAGAACTCTACGGTACACTGTCTTCAACTGGCTGCTGGTGGCGCCTCCAGCCGTCAGCCTGGTCCCGTTCTGCTTTTGCACTTTGCTAAGGATCAGGAGAAATATTTTGGGACTAATCTGAGACGTTCAATAAGAATGATATTGTACACAAATCTAGTGGTCTGTATTTTAATACTTGAATGATTTTTGCTTTTATAGATATCTATAAATATATATGTATATGTATGTATGTATGTACGTATGTAATTTTGACATGTGTCAAAAAAGAGAAAAGGACTATGTCTTATAAAGTGAAACATATCATGAAAAAATGCCCTGTGATTAAAATAAAACTAAGACTCAGAAGAGGGACCTCACTTCGAAAAAAGATTGTAAATAATCTTGGGCTTCCAAACTTTTTTATGATTATTTTTCAGTACAACTAATAAATGGCAAAATTGGAAATTTTTTGTCCATTGCCTGTTGTTTATTGTTATGAAATGTTACTTCCCACTTTGTGCAGCGTATCATATATCTGACAGCCTTCACGTCTGCTGCAGTTGAGCTGGCCATGTGCACGCAGGCTTGAGGCCAGCAGGATGTGTCACTATGAAATGTTAAAGTCTCCAAGTCCGTCTCATAAACGTTTCACAGCTGAAAGATGGGCAGCAGCTGCTCGGGGCCGATGCATGTGTAACATAGCATGGGACATAAAAGCTCAGGGGTCTGGACACAAACAGACGTGTCAACATCAAAGCTTCTCCGGTGAGTCTAGACAGCTGCAGCACATACTGGAGCATGTGTTACAACTAATATATGAAATAGAAAAAGTGATGTATCTTTCCTGACAAATTAAAATTAAGTTTAGATTTTTCAGTTTCACATACTGCAGATAAACTGAAATTAGATGACTAATTCTCCCTGACTTCTTTGATATCTAGCTCATGTGCAGTTAATAGAACAGCACCCACCCAGACATCGTTTTACCCCAGTATCTTCCAAGTATCCACATGAGCAAATATCACATTTTGTTCTACTGCTCAATGCAAATGTTACTGGTAAAGTACTATAACCTTCTAATGTGACTGACATATTAGTTGTTGTTGTTGTTGTTGTTTTGAAATGAAACGTCTATCATTCGGTATGGTAATGATTTGTGAGGCAGATGCTCATTTTCATAGATATGCATCATATCCATAAATATGCAACAGATGTGGGTTCCTGCTGGTCTTGAAAACAGAAATCAACCTGTTGGTTTAGCTGATTGTGAGACTGATACGTGCAAATAGAATAGGTGAACCTGTTCAGCAGCAGATACAAGCAGATTCAATTCAAGATTGAAAAAAATATTTTTATGAAAAATTAGTTTCTTACAATTACGTAATATTAATGATTACACCGTTTTTGCATTTGCAACCATGGAGAAACACTACACAATGTGGATGTTAACTCTTTTTGATCTCTCTCTCTCTATTTCTCTGATATTTTCCTTTGATGAGTTTTAAAGCGAGGTCATTTCTAAGCCACGCCCACTCCACTCCATTGGCCACTCGCCGATCTCCCCGGAAGCTGACTGGCTCACCTGGCGGCTGGCGTCTCCCACCTGTTCCGACAGTCACTCCCAGCAGTCGAGCCGCTGCGGACGGAGGGAAGCGACTTTGCGCCGGTGCCATGGACTGAGAGCTGGGAACAGCTTCTGTTTGCTGCTCCAGTAACTTGAATGTTTCAGTGATCGGTGAGTTTTTAGGAACCGGTTCTTCCGGTGTTAAATGTTTTTTCAGTTTAGTTAATGTCAACAAAGTTGCAAGTTACAAGGAAAATGTTGGTTTATTAAAAAAAATTATTCTGTGCATTTTTTGTTTAGGGTGTTTTTCGCTAATAATGAGGTTGAACTTTACAGGGATGTGTCATTGCGGGGTTTTAGGGAAGGACAGTGAATATGAGCCATAGTAAGTCATTAGTACTAATAACTTCTAGAGCACTTTTCCTACAACATGTTTTACACAAGTGTGTGATCACCGAATATTGAATGGCTCAGTGAGCAGACATTCAGGAGGCAACACACAAATATTTGTTCAAATGTCAATACTGGTCATCTCAGTGGGACGTCTCGCTTCCAAGCTAAACATTAATCTGATGTTTCAGTTCACTCCAGCAGGTTGTGATCTGTGCAGTGTCGTGTTCACCATGAACTTTTATTTACAGTTAATGATTAAACCAGTTCTCTGACTGGCTGCCCTTGGACACATACTATACATTTTTTGACCCTTTTCTTTACAATTACGCTGTAATTTGTCTCCGGACATTGTGAAGGATGATTCCTGGGTTTGTGCTCTTACCATTCAGACCCAGGGAGGGAGTCTCTGCTGTGCAGTTTAGTGTTTCCTGTGTAGAATCGTGACTCTAGTGGTAAACCCAGTGGCATCAGAGTGCTTGGCTCTCAGAAAGGGAAGCAGGCAAAGTGACATTCCTCTCACCATTAGATCCTGACTCAGCTGTGGGTGTAGTGAGCCTTATGCTGCTGCCCTGCAGGTCTGTTGTGATCATCAGGTTAGAGAGGCGTTGACAGATGAAGCTCAGACATTTGTGCTGCTTCTGTGAATGGACTGAATGAATAAAAGTGTAATAGAATAGAATAGAATAGAATAGAATAGAATAGAATAGAATAGAATAGAATAGAATAGAATAGAATACTTTATTGTCCCACAATGGGGATAATTTAATTTAAATTAAAAATAATTAGGTAGCAGTTATTAAAGCTTAACTGGTGCTTTATCAGGCAGGTTTGGTTAACACCAAATATGAATATAGGTGTTAATAATCAGTTTATTTCCCAACCTGTCCAAGTGCTCTCTGCTATTATTTTCAACCCATGTTTTAAGTCAAGGATTACACAATGACTGCAATTATCTCCTTCATACTATGATACTACAGCTACAGTATGTGTTAAATCCTGGTTGTTCATTTCAGCCCCTTGCTGAGTCTAACAAATCCTTGAATCCTCTTTAAAAACACAGTGATGTTAACACCTCCATGTCAGTATACAGTAATCAACAGATTTTTAGAAATGAGATGACCTCTGACCTTCTGGTCTCCACAGCTTGAAAACCTATTCTAAAAAATCAACTAATGTCTACAGCTGCAGTCAATTAATGTACACGTCATTCATCAGAAGACACATCACACTGCCCCCATGTTTACACAATTATGTCTTGTATTACACATCATAGAAATCTGAATTAGCTCGTAGCAGCGGGTATCAGCGTCTGTGCCGCGGCCGCTCTCGTAGGGACTTTACGTCCCAGTAATTAGAGTGATAACTCAGCCAGTGCAACGTTAGGCCCAGAAACCACACGTCTAATTCACACACAAACAGCGACTCTGACTCTTAAAGGCAAAGTTTTAGTGGGTTGCCTCCACATGTTTTTATCACATGCTCTCTGAGATAATAAAGTTAGCTTTGCTCTGCTTCCAGAGCACAGTCTGTTGCATGTGTGGGGCCTCGTTACACAAAACCTACAAAGTCTGTATTCAGCTTGATTAAACATCATTCATCATATTCGTTTGCTTGTCACACTTACTAACTTTTAATAACTGAAACATTCTCATGGTTTTACATCCTGTTTTAATTGTTTATACGTCAGTCATCTGAGGGAAGGTTCTGACAACATCGTTTTCCTCATCTCAGCCACTCTACTGTAAGTGTCACAGGTAACAGGGTGATAGGCAGAAAACACAATGAAGCAGTGTAGCGATGAGAGAGTCAGTCAGTCGCACAGACTCAGCTACACGATCAGAGGCGTCACAGACAATGGTGAACATTTTTCTCGGTTTCTGAATTGTAATGATTGGAATTTGTTTTGCATTCTTTAACCTATTTATAGCGGTATGGCTATAGGCTAAACATGAGGCACTGCTGCAGATGAACAGCACTGCCTGTAGCTGGGTGTATGAGCATGTGACCTGTGTAGGATGCTACAGTAAACATACAAAAACCATCAATTAATGTCAGTGATGATGCAAACTCATTCCGACCCTTCATGTTGGAATATGGTAAAAACAGGTGATGGTTTTCTGTCTAGCTGTCAGTACCCTCAGATAGTAAGTATAACCCTTAATAAAACAGGAAGGACCAGAACTTATCTGACATTCTGGGGTCATCATGTATGAGAGAACTCTCTTTTCTCTAATTGTAACTTGTTGTCTTTCACATATACTTCAAATTGATTTATTTGATGTATATAATGTCTATGTGTGATGTTTAAATAAAGTCTTCATTAATTAATGCAATAATTTATTTAATGGGCATATCTAATGGTTGCTGTTTACTAACTTTTTTCAGGATTTGCCTATTTATATCATATTGTATCTTCATTTTCTTTCACTCAGACGTGTGACTCAGTAGGAGACTACAGCAGGACTGCAAGTCCAGACCATCTTCCCTCGTCCTTTTCCGCGTGCGTTGCCGAAGGATGACGCGTGGTCAGGAGCTCTTGCCATGGAATTGCTGAGCAGTGGGGTCAGCGCTGGGAGCTGTGACAGTGTGATCAGCATGACCTCGGCCTGTGTGAGTCTGTTTGCCCTATGGCACGCTGCGCTCCGATGCCGTTTACGCCCTGATGCTCTAGTTTCCTGTGATTCTTCTGGCCTGGGTTCACATTGGGAAACAAAGAACTGAGATTCAGCAGATTGAAATGACTTCGCATTTAGAGAAGTGAATCTGTTTGAGGTTGTTTTATGGTCCCATTTCCTCACAATGTGACATTTAAGCAGCAAAACATTCTCACCACTTTTGCCTGTTTGCCTGTTAGGAGGCAGAAATTCTTTTTGTACCTGTAACGTGTTGAATTTCTGGACAGAGTGAAGACAGCATGGAGCACCTGTCTGCAGAGGAACGGGCCTGTCTGATGTATCTGGTGGAAACCATTGAGGCCTTGGAGGTGCAGGAGGACAGCGGCTTGTCCAATGATGAACCCGACCACGGGCTCCATGGTACGGTTCTGGCATGTTAACTGAAATGTTGCTCTGGCCTTCGTAATAACCCATGAGGGTTGTTGTAACCTTGACGTCAGGCTGTCTATCCGTGATGCCTGCAGTGCTGAAGTGAAGTGAAGTGTTTATTGTAAACTGTTTACTGGAATCCAGAGAAGAGGCAGTTTGGTCAAACAGGAACAGCTAGGCAGACATTCTTGTGTTTCTCGTAGAGCTGAATCAGTTCTTTTCCTGCTGTTTTCTTGGTGATTTGTTTCTAGTACCAAGTACTGTGATAATCACTGTTCTTTCCCTCTTTTGCAGACATTTCTAGTTTCAGGACTGAGTCTGGAAGAATCTCTGAACCACAGTCCTCTACTGTTTCAGCTGTAAATGGACACGATGCCAACTCATCACTGAACCTTGTGTCTAGACACACACGGCCACTCAGCAAATCAGACACTAGTTCCAAAACCACTTCATCAGCAAAAATATTGTGTGTTTCCATGGACAGAGATGGTAAACCTAAAATCGTTACAAGTGATAAGAATATCCAAGGTCAGACCACTGAGCCCTCTGGAATGGATCTTGCTCTGATTCCTCCTCCCTCAGACTTCATGGATGAACCAGACTCTCCCGCAGAGCCCCAAAAAGTAGAACTTCATTCATCTCTGGGTTTATCCACCAACAAACCAGCAGAAACAACTGACCTGGAGCTGGTACATCAAAGAGCCTCAATGAAGAGAACGTCACTGAGCCCAGTGAGTGTTAACAAGCCTCCACTTGAAGTTTCTCTCAGCCCGAGTGAAAAGCCTGTCACCTTTGGGGCCCAGATGGACCTGCCTCCTGATGCTGCTGAGCCCAGAAGTCCACCCGTTGTGGCCCCTAAGCCCAAGAAGCTTCCTGCCAGCATTGTCCTGAAGTCACAGAAGGTATCAGCTCTCTCTGAAGGAAACTCTGGACACCCAGGCCCAACTAGCAGTGACAGGATGCTGTTGGACCCACAGAGAGTTCGCATTGAGGCCCTCAGAAAGCTGGGCCTGCTGAAAAGTGAAGAGGCAGAATCGTGTCCCTCCCCAAGTCCAAACCAATCCCCTAAAACCAGAAAGTCATGGTCAGCATCTGCTCCTGACGTGAACCCAGTCACTCCCCCCTTAACATCGTCTAGTGTTCCTGTCAGCCCAGCTCCAGCTGTTCCTTCACAGTCTCCTGCTGTCGTGCCTCCATCAGCTCAATCTTCAGCGCCACCAGTTCAGCTTCCACCTGAAATTCTTCCAGCACCTGCTGCTTTCAGTGACACCAAGCCTCCGGTGTACGATAAAAGTCCTTCTCCTGTTGATGCTCCAGTGAATATGTCTCCTTCTACACCTCCTGCTCTGGCCAAACACTTAACTCCACCCAGGATCACAGGGGTCAAATCAGCCACCCTGGAGCACTCAGGCCTGGGTCTGAGCAGCTACATGTCTGATTCCACTGAGTTCAGTCAGGAAGTCGGTGAGGAGGAGCCCCCTCAGCCAGGTAACAGTCGTCCACGCCCAGCTTCTCTGAGTAGTAGAAGAGAGGGGGAGGGTCTGGAGAGGCGTCGAGGCAGCAGCAAGGAGCCTGGCTCACAGCGGCTCCTGTCTGGCCACGCCACCTTCCAGCCCACCGGAGAAGCTCAGAAGCTTCCTCGATCGCAGGGCATCAGTGTGTTGATCTGCCCCCGTGCAGAACATGGAGAGGATCATCGAAACGCACTAAAGAAGCTGGGGCTGCTCAGAGACTAACTGCCCCCGGCGACCTTCAGCTTTATGTACATGATGGATAAAGGCCTCGCGGAGCTTTTGGGAAGCTAATATTACTGTAGCTGCCACACATGACTTAAACTGTGATGTCAGGACTATGACTGTTGAAGTTTGTTACTGATATCACGCCAATATAATATAATCAAGCTGTTTTGTGCTTTTGGTTATTTTGTAAATTAAACGCTGTTACTTTTACATTGATGCTCAGTCATTTTGTTATAAGAAGATCCATCTGCAGGATGATCAAGGTCAGCTTTGCTTTATTCATACAGTGACAGCTTTGGTTGTTTCCAGGTTTCTACTTTGAACAGTGTTGTTTGTAGAACTTTGACTTCCTATCAACAGGAACCTCATTCTTAACAAACATGGATTCATTTTTAAATGTCCACAACTGTGAACTCAACTCTGCAGGACTGGCTCTGAGCATATCAGTCATAGTAACCTGGATGTGTAGTGACCCACATTAAAGCACTGGCTCATGTGGCGCTGACTGAACAACTGTTTCTGCAAGAAATATCAGAATTGTTTATTTATACTCTTTTATTGCTGCACACGCCAAGTTGGAATGAATACGTCGTCTGTTTTCCTGTGGCAAAATGAGCATGCTGGTTCCCAGACTGAGGGCCTGCCAGTATCTGATGGGGAAGAACTAGTGGAACCTGTTCTCACCTCTTAACTCAGCCTTTACTGCGTCTGGTGAAGCACTTCGCTGCTGCAGCCTTTCAGGGTACTAAGAATTACTCATTTCTGTTTCTTGAACATTATGCTTGTCTTAAAGGAACCTTTTCTGAGACTTTTCCATCTAATTATAGTTAAACGGGTTTCTAGGTGATGTGAAGCTGCGTAGTGTGTTTTGACTAAAATCTATTTCTCCTCTCATTTCTTCTAAAGGTCTGTGCATGCAGTAGGTGTGTCTGCTCATATTTCACATTATTAACTGACACACCTTTCTTTTCTATGGCCTTTTCGTTGTCTTGGGTGTGACATTTATATCATCCATTATAGGAAAAAATTTTTTGGCATATTTATACATAAAAAATAATGATATACTGTAATACTAACACTAATATTACTAATAAACAGCCCTGGAACTATTGCTGCCGAAACGCACTCGTAGGATCAAAAACTGATATTAATTTAAATGTTGTCTGAGGAGGAGGAAGTCGCTTGCTTTCATTCTAACACTTGCTGCTTTGTGCTTCTCTGGCATCTTGGTATGTGAGATATCTTTCATTTGCACCTGCCCTGTTTTTTGTCCTGCTGCCAGCAGATTGCACTGACAAAGACTCAGACGCAGTCACTTTTAATCTGGTTATCAGGCACCTCGTAGATCAGCTGCTGGAATTAATCTGCCAGTACAGAGTGCCTGATAATCCTGATCTCCTGCATTCTCTCTGTGAGCAGGTTTGACTTTTTCATGTCAGGTTTGCATCCTCTTCTCTTCTCAGTGCTGTGAGCCTGGGTCGGTTTCTTCCCAGAGGTGTTGAGAGCTACTTTTCTTTCACTATCTGGTCAATGATAACACAGCACAGAAGCTGATGTAACCTGAAGACACTTTGGGGTCATTAAGCTGATGGGAAAACAGTTTATGGTTCCACTAGATGTAAACTAGACAGGATGACAGGCTGCAGAATGCTGTTGGAGCCGTGTGGGTTGATTAAGCCACCAGAAGAAACTGCACAGCATCACACCCCTCCTCTATGAGCCCGTGGGAACCGCACAGTCAGGAAGTTTAAACGCATCACATTAGGTTGACTGAGATTCTGAAGCCAAGTGCAAACTTTTGGCCAGTAGTGTACCGAACAGTGGACAAGCAGCTGGATAACTGCTGTTAACTGACACAACTTCTGTTTTTTCTTATAGAACCAGGTTTGGTGCTGGTGGGACCATTCAGCTGTCCCTCAAAGAAGGTAAATGCTGAACTCACGTCCGCCAGCCCCACCTTAACAGTCAGCTACGTCTCCATCAATATACTAAGGCCATGAAATGGGCAAACCAGATTTTGTAGAATCAGCCAGAAAAATGTATAAAACATTTGCCATTAAAAGTCATAATCAGTTAAATGTGCATAGATAATTAACAAACAATAGTGATGTCACCAGCTTGTTGCTGTCACTAACTCCGTTCCTAGTGTCATCTTTAGCAGGAATAAAACTTAGACCATTCATTCACTCAGTCATTATCACAGAATAAGGACACGGAACCAATGAGTTCTTGCTCTAACTGAGGTTTTCACAAACACACACACAGACACTGACACGCATCAGCTATGATACGACCACTAGAGGGCAGTCCAGATTCAGACATAAATGTGTATGTGTCCCAGTCAAACCACTTACAAGTGGACAAATGCAAACCAAATAGATTTACACTGAGAAATGAATCAATGCTTCTAATGCACATTCAATGTCAACTGTAAAAAATAGGGTTTGTTTGCATATTTTCTGTTTCGAAATAAACTTTGAAGAACTAGATGACATCATAAGCAGATGACCTTTGTAGAGCCATAATGAGAATTAAGTAAATAAGATTAAGTTTTATTATTGTTTTATATTAAATATTACTATTTATTATTCTTATTAATCAGCAAATCTGTACTTCATTGATCACGGTTACAAAAGTTGTGTTGAGTAACGTGCCAGCTTTTGCTAACAGATTCTTTGCTGCTAGTGCTTTTTTTCTTTTTAGTCCAGTTTATTTGGTTCATATTTCCAAGTTTTTTTGAGGCCAAGTCATCAGATATGTTATGGCCTCTGCCTTATGTAATCAATTAATTAATTAAAGTGAGTTTGGTTGAGCTAAGTGGATGTTGTAGGGAAACAGGAGCCGGTCCTTTGGTTTAGAGTTCAGCCTTGACCCAACCCGTCGTGACTCTTAGAGCTCAATCAGCTGTTTTTAGATTTCCAAACAAAATCACTGTTTTAAGGAAATGATTCAAGTCAGAGCAACTAGTGCAAGAGATGAACGTGGGCGACTTCCTGGGAGGCTTTAGTCATCAAAGTTTAATGCTGACCCTGGAGTGGACGTGTCATCCGTGTTGTGAAATTGGGTGCTTCACACTCCTGGTGCCTTCTGACACACATACATGGGTGCTGAGCCTCCGGAGCTTCTTGGAGACACTCCTTGGTGTCAGCGTTTGGAGCAGGTAGCTGTATCTGCTGCCTGATCAGGCTAGACAGTGAGCTCATGGGACTTCCCCGGCGTCCTACTGCTCTGTTGCTACCTATTTACATACCAACTGTCTGAAAGAGGCCATTGCTGAAAGCTTTGCCCTCACTTCGTCAGTACTCTTATACAACTCTGCTCCACTGATGATTGATAATATGACGTAAACTCGTCAGTGAGGATCAAAATGAGGATCTTAGCAGCACAATGTCTCCATCTCTGATCTCGATGGGTCCATTTGATTAAAGATACTCACACACATCACATCTGATACGTGCATGGACCTGTTTTGCCTCCAGCTCCCACACACTCCCTCACACCGCTAACAAGCGTCTGTATCATCTGCACCTTTCATGCAGTAGCATTAACACTTGGGTAACTGGAATGGGAATTAAAGAATGTAGCCTCTCATAACCCAGAGCTGAGGAGTTACTGTAATGTGGTGAGAACAGTCATATAGAAATAGAAACGTGTCCATGTTGCTCCAAAGCTGTGTTGGACAGTAGAGACTAAGCCCTTCGCTTTGTTAGTTTCCTGTGTGACGCTTCTGTTTCTTCCAACTTGATTAGTGTGTTTCCTTTTCCACTCTCCCTCTCGCGCCCGCTGTTGCTCTCTGTTAGAGCCAGTGACTGAGGTTGTGGTCGGGAGGCATTCCTGGGGCAAGCCCACAGCCTTCCCTGGGATGCCTGCACTAAAGTGTTGAACTCGGCAAGCCACTCCGCTCCCCTGTGGTGCTGGCATGGTGAGGACCAAGAGATCCCGCTGGGCCTGCGGTGGTGTTGGTAGCCTTGTATATGGAGCTCCTGCAGAGAAGGAGAAGAAGGAGGAAAGAACCTCTTAATATGGGCGATCATACAGTAACAGTCAGAGTAACAGAGTGAGGTAAACGAGGTCCCTGTCAAGACCAACTGGAGGAGGACAGGTTCTCTGCAGGGCCTCTGCCTCCTGGCTTTATTAGTATGCAGCGTGGTACAGTGGTGACTCCTGCAAACACATATCCATCTTGGTTTTATCTTAGAGCAACAGATGTTGCAGCATTCTTCAACTTTTTAGGAGTGAAAATTCAAACTAGGTTGTGCCCGCGCAGTCTGAAAGACAGCGGTTGGCACATCTCCCTGCCTTCTGATTTATGAGGGAGTGGAAATTTCTCAAGTTTGGCAAGTTGTTAAATGTGGTCCATCGCTGACAGTCATGCATTTTTCACATTCATCCTAGTCACATCAAAAAGCAAAAAGTTCCAAGGTAAAGTGTTGCCTTTAAATTCAGGAGTATCCGAAAAGGAGGCACCGCCATTGACTTTATGCAAAACAACCCGCTGCAGGTTGTGGTCTGTCACTGTGCAGGAAATGGCTTCAACATGCTGCACGAAAACTGTGTCACTTTCTTTAAAAAGGGTTTTAATGCTGTTTGCTTTGACTTATTATCCCAGTGAGATCCTCGCTGCTCCTCCACCTCCAGCACGCTCCCGCTCCTCTTCACCCAGTGTGGAGCCAGAGTCCTTTTCATGAGGAGCATCATAAATTAAACATAGCCGTGGCTTCCCTTGTGTGTCTGCTGGTAAAAATAGCCCGGTGTGGTGCACAGTGTGATGCCCATGCAGAGCCCCCCATCTTTAATGAAGCAGTGTGCAGATCCTCCACTGTGACTTGTACTCACGCTCTGTGCCAACCGTGTTCTGACTTTCTCAGACTCCCCGAGTGACTCTGAGCTCATTTGGTTATACAAGTGCTCACAATTACCCAGAGATTTGGACACAGGGACATGGGATATTTCCATATCCCTGACGGATGTTATTTTAATTACACTGAACTGCTTGACTTTGTGCTGTGGATTTACATGTTTTTTCTTCTTCTGTGGATGTGAGTGGAAGGATTCTGAGGAGTTTATTGTCTTACTCATGGAGTCCCCCAGTCTCTGCCAAAGCGTGGAGCAGCATTGGAAACTATATTAAATTACATTGTGCATGAAAGAGCTGTCTTTGAGTCTAAGGCAGTTCTTTAAAGTACAGGTAATTACAAAATCTTGATAAATTACAAGATAATGAAAACTAATCTCCTCCTTCGCTGGCATGCCGGCGCTTCAGGTTGTGGTTGAAATTGTGTGCATCATCTGAAGAAGGCAGGGTTGTTATCTCCAATCAGCCTCATTGTGGGGCCTTAATTATGTTCCATTGAAAAAAAAATTGCACGTGGGAGCAGGCGAGATAATTATAGTGTAGAATCTGCCCCCACTTTGAAACACAAACATAAATGCATCAACACAGCTGATTAATTTAGGTGGAGGTAGCAGGTGTGGGGATGCAGATGCTTTTCGCCGGCAGGATGCTTCCTGAAAACAAACGCTTCATTTTTCATTGACGGGGAAATGTGGCAGTAGTTCAGTGGGTTTTGCTAATGCTCGCGAGGTCTGTTGTGATTCATACAACTGCTTGAGTCTCATTCCTCTTCAGGTGCTGGGTAATGGGGCTCGTCCAGGACAGCGGGGGCCGAAGAGCGTCACCATCTCGTTTCAACTTTACTTGTCACATGCTCATAATATTTCATCTTTAGTTAGTTTAGAGATACATTACCATGAAATGTGTTTGGCTCAGTGAATGAACACATTACTGCTTTCTGTCACTAGGCAGGGATTTAGACATTCAAACCAGGTGCAACAAATCTGCCATGGAAATGTGGCAACTGAGCTGAATCTCCTGCAGGACAAAGTCCCGCTGAACGAATAATGTGCCGTTGTTATGACTTTGGAACCGGATGACACAAAATATAATTTCTATCCAGGGTTTCCTTTGTGTTTGCTGCCTTTACCAGATGACTAAAAGGCTTTCATCAACGTTCCTGTAAACAATTACAGACTGTTAGTTATCATACCTGAGGATCTGATTCATGTGTAATTTGAACAGCTGGTGTAGTTTACTCATTCAACACAATCATTTGACATCAACAGGGTCTTTCATTTAAACACATTTTCCTTCATGTGTATATTTTTACGCATCTTCTTGCACATGTTAGATCCTAATGCAGGTCCAGCTCCAGCTCAAGCAGAGATATGAAACAGCCCAGCCCTTGAATAAGGATGATGAGCCGAGCAGTTGGTCGAGGTATAAAGAAAAAACTATAGGATTTTATTTTCCATTTACTCATAACAGACGCAAGGATGATTTTAATTTAAACTCCGTTCTTAGTGTAGTTTAACAGTGAAAGTTGATGGTATACTACTCAGGCTCCCGAAGAACGAATCTCCAGAATATTACTTTTTCTATCTTGTGTCATTTCTAAATCCACCCGCCCTCGTGTCCCCCATTTCAACCATTACTTTCACCACCACCCCGCCGTGACGGGCCACATCCCCCACCCACAGGTGGAAGCCTCGGCGCACCTTCAGCCCAACCGGCACATGTGTGTAAATTCCCGCAGAAGCAACAGGGGAAGCGTGAAAACCATTGAGAGCAGCGGGAACAGCGCAGGAGCCCGGAGCGCGACGCGTCTTCTTCTTCTCTCCTCCCTCTTCAGACCCCGCCGCTCCTCTCCATCCCTCCCTCCCCCACAATTCGTCGCTCGCTCTCTCTCTCCCCGTCTCTCTCGCCCTCTCTTTCTTAAATTGACATTGTTCTGGCTCGAAACATGATAACAAAAACGCCGTCCTCCGATCCGCGTTGTCGGGCCGTCCTCTACTCCGCACACTTGAGACTGAAATAAGCAGGCGCACAGAGGAAAGGGGATCGCTCAGGATCCTGTCAGAGGGAATAACGACAGAGCTTCATAGCACACACAGAAACACACGCCCGTCCTTCTATGTGCTGCTGCGCATCGTAGATCTTAGAAAGTGCTGGTGTTCAACTACAGAGGAAGTTAACATGCATGTGAACGCTGTGATACGCGCAGGGATTGGATTTGTAGGTTTCTGCTTAGTCGCCTTTGTCCAACAGTCAGCTTCAGGAAGTAAAGCCACTCAAGGTAAGTTTTTACCTCAGTTCAGCTTTTATGTCGCGAGTGTTTTCTATTAGGTTAATTAATGGGTTTGTTGCCTAGGGATTCTAAAAATAGAAAACGGAAAATGTAACTTGAATGTGTAAGTTTAAAGCATTATTTTGAAGTGCACTGGCTAACCTCAATGTGACTTCTCTGTAGAGACTCGGATGCATCATTAATACAAGCAAGGACCTAATTTTTGCAGTGTTTCTTTGTTCAGTATTTTGCATTGATGCAGATTTGTTCAAGACGAAATGAACACAAAGTTTCACTGAGACTTTGCTTTGCCCACTATACAACAGCTGTCTTTGAACTTCAAACAGCATCAGCAGTGTGAACAGTTATGTTTCATAGCCAGTGCTGCAGGTAATTGTAGTGAGACTACTAAGAGGTATTTGTCACAGTCCAGACAAGTATTTGACACCAGGCTGTAACACACACATGGAGGAGTCTCTGACAGACACTGCAGCTACAGTACTGTGCTGCCCAGTTGGCTGCTCTTCTGCTCCCTTGTCTGGTGAGAAATGATTCACACCAGACAAGGGCAGCTTGAATCAGAACCGCGGCACCTTACAGGGCCGAGGCAGACATGCTGCTCTTCTGAGTCTGATCCACGCAGACCACCACAGATTTTCATGGCTTGATTTTTAGAGACAGAGGTATCTGCATGCAAAGACACATCGGGGATTGTGTGAGCACTGGCTGTGGTCGGTGATGTTTTAAACACACGCGCACACACACAAAAAGACATCTCGGCTGGTCGACTAGGCAAAAGGAAAGGGGGTGGGTGACTATTTTGCATCCTGGGTGGTCTGCCCCCACTTGTGGGAAAACTCAATATTTACATTTTGCGATTAGAACTACTTTTTTCTTGCTTTATTTTCCACAACATCGATTACACACTTCCTTGTAACGTGGAATGCTGCTGCCCGAGTCCATGTGTAATGGCATGCACCTGTTTTTTGGTCACCCGGTGAAATGCTGCAGACGAGCACTTGATAAGGCTTCAGCTCCCGTTGTGTTTATCAGAGCAGCTCTGCAGTGACTTATTGTCTGCGTTTGGCTCTGGAGATATTTGTGAGCATATTTTGAGCCTAACTGAAAATAAATATTGTGTTTGATGTTGGTGGCAACTCTGTGGCACTGACAAGTCTGTGAGCTGGGAAGAATTTAGAAAAATGAAGAAACTGAGAGATTTACAATGCGAAAGAAATGCACAATTTTTCAGGCCAATATTTATTCAATGCAGATGTTGTAACAAGAGTCTTTGTCTTTCAACAATGTCAGTCTAATCATGCATCTGCGCTCAGGCATCAGTCATTACTCCAGGAAGAGAAAGAGTGAATGAAGAATGGAATGAGGGAGGGAAGGTTTGAGGATGTGGTGGAGAGAATGACAAAGAAAGGAAAAATGAGAGCGAGGAAGCAGGAGAGATTAAGGCTGCAGAGGCAGACGTGAGAGACGAGGTTCCTTAGAGGCCGAGCAGCAACAAGCGAGGGAAGGAGCAGAAGAGAGGAAAGAGACGTCATGGCAAATCACTTTCCCTCGAAAAGAGTCAGGAGATCTCGCAGCAGCACCAAGGCAACGGTTGGTGTGGGGCTGACATGCTGCTGTAGCTGGTTGTGTTGGTGTAACCTCTGCTCCGGGACCTGGGGGTTGAGAACACAGGAGGAAGGCCAGAGCTGGGTAAGGACACACTGTGGGAACCGAGCAGCCTTGGCAGCATGAGGCCCAAGTGATGGGGAGGCTTACCTTGAGAAGTTGCCTGATCCTCCACTGGAGGACGCAGAGGTCGCCCACACAGCGACCCCCAACACTCACTCAGCCCTTTTCCTTTTTTCCCCAACTCCTGCTTTGTTTGCTTTGTCCCTGCTTCCTTTCCTCGGCACTTAATGAAGTAGCTCTGCTTTTCCTCTGGTAAGTTGCTTTACACTCCCTGTGTCAGAACGGCTTCCATCAACCAAAGTGATATTTATGTATTAGCAACAATCACGGGAGCCCAGCTCTGGTCTGCTGCGTTCTTCGCTTCCTCTCGTCCAGTCCACTCCTGGATATGCTGCAGGCCTGTGTGAGACGCTGTGTGTCAGAAATAAGATGCATATGGGCAATAATTCTTTAAAAGTGGCCACATAGAAAACCAGTTAAATTAGGATTTTGTCTTTGAATCCCCCTTTGGCCTTGAACTGGTTAAGTGTTAGTAGTATTGAGCAGTAGAGTAACGGACAGTCATACACGGAGACGGAGGCTGTGGCAGCATCTACTGCAGCATTGGCCTGTCCATTCATCTACCTTTAACACTTTGACACACACTGAGGAATTAAATTTCCTCACTTTTGCTCTTGTTTCCCAGACTGCACTTTTTGCACTGACAAGCTCCTGCAGTGCTTTTTGCTGAGCTACACTTTTTTGCTCAGAAGCTGGATGCACCTCAGAACAAGAAGGCACCAAAGTCCCAATTTGCCTGCCAGGCCACCGGAGCTCAGCCTTTGGCAAAGTCATATTTGACACCCAGAAAACGGAAGATGTGTTTAGTTCTGCTGGGAAAATAATGTCTGGGTGACTTTGAGAGGTCCTGGACTTGAAAGATCGGGTCATTATGGATCTTTGCTGCCTGCTACTCACTGTTGAAGCCCAATTGAGGAAGATGAGCTTGAAACCTTTTTAAACCAAACAAATCGCTCTCCTGTAATGATAGGAGCGGAGCTTGGCCCTGTCACTCTTCTCCCTCAGCAGGCGTCTAGTTTTGTTTTCTGTTTTCTCGCTCTGATCAGCGCACCGTGGCAGAATGAGCCTAGAGGCAGCCCTTGGTCATCTGCAGAGTGGGTGGAAGAGATCAATCCCGCTTCCACTCGGCAGACACACTCAGAAAGCATCTGTCTGACAAGTGGTGCTCCAGTGCCACTGTACATGTTGTTACATAGCAGAGATTATTATCTTGGCATTACTTGAGTGTTGAAAACTCTTGATAACAAGTCTGTCCAAGAGCAGAGTGACTCACAAAAAGCGCCTTTGATCTGCGGGTGTGCTGTCAGTGCAGACTGGATATTAATGATTGCTCTTAGCAGCCCAAAGTACTCGCGCTTCCCAAAATGAGGCTGCATCACAGGCGGAGAATCCTTCAAACACAGGGAGGAGTTGGGTTGATTACTGTCACAGGGCTCAGCTTGATACAAAGCGTTTAGGTTGAGCATCATGTAAAGCCCAAGCTGCGTGGTTTGCTGTGAGACATGACCCTCAGGTCACTTTCATGCTCCCTGGGAGGTAAAAACCAAAATATTTTCTAATAGTGGCAGTAAATTAGCTTTAAAAAACTGACTTTTCAGTTCAAGGTAAATTTCATTATTAAAAAAAAAAAATATATATATATATATACACACACACACACACACACAGCATTTAAGCATTTTTATATAATCATATTACATACATATGTATATAAAATCAATATAAGCATTTCTATTAATATTTCTTTATACTTGGTGAGTTGGATGTCAGCTTCCTGCCACCGTCTGCTGAACTCACAGTAGACTGAAACGATGGTAACAGTGTCATCTTAGATCACCAATTAACACTAAATATTTTCTTAGATTTATTCAATAACATTGTTGGTCCCTGCTGGTTGCTTAGCAACCGCTTGGAGTCATGAAATATGTTAACACACTTTTTATCATGAATCAAACACAGAAATTCTTCTGTTTTAATTAGGGAGCTTCACTGTTGTCCCCTTTGATGGAGTCACGCTAGTTGTATTTTTGGACTATGCTAAGATAAGCTACGCTAATCTAAGCAGCTGGTACCTGACACGTTCTATTTTACCCACAAATGAAGTGATTGCTCCTATCATTTAACTCTTTGCTGACTTTTTAAATGTGCTATGAGTGAGAGGTCCCAGACAAACAGAACCCCAATCTGTTGCTCCCCAGGGAGCCCATAAGCTGTGGAGCCCCCTCTGTCATGGAACCTTTTCCCCCTCCTTGTTGCAGTAAATCACTTTGTCAGCATCTGGCGAGGCCCTGGTGACCACTTCTTGTCACCTCATTTAGAACAGGGCTACAGGGCTGATGAATCTGGAGATTTCAGGTGTAGCAGAGGGAGAAAGTAAAAAATGTAGTTTAAATCACCTCAGCCTTTTAGAGAACAGTAGGACATGTTCTTTGTATGCAGCCAGTGTCCATTCAAGCCCTCACAGTCAGGAGAAAGGCCTGCAGAGCCTGTTTGGAGCTTGTTTATTTATCAAGGCTCTAATCTGAACAATATGTTCCAAATAAGATCTGTAGATGCTTCTCTCAACTGTGGCATTGTGGTTCAAATTAGGAAACTCTCTCTCCTGATCGGTTCCCCTCTCACCCTGTCAATGCCCTTTGTTCTCGGTGCAGATGCAGCGCTGTGCTGACAACATCCCCATTGGTTTCGGGGGAGGATGGAGTCAGTGTTGACGGCGCTCTGACCCCACAGTCTTAGACTCACCTCTAGAGCCCCCTTTACAAGTGCTGATGGCTTGCTGAGGAACCTCTGAGCCGTCCTTCAGCCAGCTGCAGCGGCTCTTAGCTCGTTAATCCTCTCGCACCCTGATCACGAAGCCCACATTTGTTTTCTGTCTCATTACTCACTGATTGGGGTATGGTGATTGAGGAAAACACGTCACTGGAACGGTCATGTCGGTGTCTGTACTTTCTTGCACTTGCAACTGACTCCCTTCTCTTCAGCCTGTTTCCCGGCTCTGTCCTGTGACCTTTCGGCTGAATAATGGGGCTGCGTCTCTTTTAGAATTTAGGGGGGGGGGTCAGCGAGGGACATCATTTGACCGGCCTGCAGTGGTCAGCGTTGTAGGAGGGGGTTGGGGGTCAGAGAAAGCCTTGTTTACAGACTGTGTGTGTTTACATTCCTGATAGTGAGCGCCAGCTTTAGAGACTGCTGGAAGTGAAAGGAAATGCTCTTATTCTGCTTAGTAATGGAAAAATCCAACCCAATACATCAAGGAATCCAGATGGAAAAAAAGCCAAGTTATTTATTTGGTGGGTTATGCCTGTTGCATTCTGGGTAAAAAGAAAGATAACCTAACTAATGAATCTGAGACGTCCTCAACGGACAGAAACAAGGGGAAAGTCCATGCGACCCTCTGCTGTTCACATATACAGTCTTTTATAGATATAGATTTTATAGATCAGTTTTAAAACATTACAATCATCCATCACAGATAATAATAATAATTATCTACTAATTACACTCACATTAGATTAAAATATCAATCATTTATTCATTTGGCCTCTGAATTTCAGTAAAAGGTGTCTGTCTGTCTGTCTCCCTGTCTGTTTGTTACCACTGTTTTGCTTGTTTAATCTTTTTCAAACATAAGGATTCCACAGGTTAATACAGATGTTACTGCATGAACCTTCATTAAACAAGACTTAGACAAGTTACTAGATACTTTTTGTAGATTATTATTCCATTATTTCTTCTGTCTCCCATGGTGTCTGCTACAGATCACATTTGCCTTTGTCAGTGTTTTAACTGTGTCGTCCAGCCTGGTGGGAGATGGTTAAACAGTGATGGAGAGCTCATTAAATGTGTTATAGTGTTTGCATGAAGTCATTTTGCTGTCTTTTAGCATTTAAATCAAGCGTACATACAGTGGGTTTGGTTAAATCCTGCTTCACGGCTTACACAGAGCACCATTCATTTTATACCTCAGTTTGACAGGAAACAACTAAAAATATCACACTTGTGCTGTAATTGCTATGTTGCCATCTTCATAGTTGGTACTGTATCTGACTGAAGCCTCCAATGAATGTAATTGCTGTGTGCATAGGGGAGAGTGTCATGTCAGTTAGCTCTGGTTGTATAAATACACACTATACAGCTGGACTAAGTGCCACCTTCCTGCATATAAAATATGTTGAATGGGTCGAGGAGCCATTAAGGTTGAAGGACAAATGCCAGGAACGGTGAAAAATCCCTTGAAAGGTACCAATGATTTTCTTGTCACTTCAGCTACTAATGTGAAACAAGTTGAGCTTTATTATTTGTCGTGGTATGAACTATTAGACCTCCACCATTTACTGCAGAGTGTGTCACGGCAGCCACTCTCTGCTCTCGCTCTGTATTACTGTATGATTCACTTAATTACTGTAATAAGTGTTTTCCTTCTGGAGGTGGTCCGGAGCTCTGAGTCATAGTCTATTAAGGCCACACATGCTAAAGGAAGTGCTGCGACTAAATGCTGGGGCTGTGATCAAAATCAAAGCCAACGGCCGCGATTTTTAATCTGTTTGGTGTTTGTGTTGTTGGAAACGCGTGCCGTTCCGATGATTCCCTAGCCTCGTGTAATAGGACAATTTGTAGTGTTATAGTTAAACTAAAGAAGCTCAGCAAAATCCTTTAAATAAACTTTAATTATGCATCTAATTTTAAAGTGAAAACTTTGAGGTGAAGAAAAGCTGTATCACTTTTGATTTATGTAAATGATAACCAAATTAACTAACCTACAAAAAAATCTAACATTTAGCTTCTTTACTGTATGACATTAAATTAATTACATTTAATTGGGTATAAGAAAAAATAATTAGTTAGATTTAGTTTTTTCACTTATTGAGAAAAATTTCAAATATAAAATGTTTTGTATAATTATTAGTATTTTAATGACTAAAGTAAACTTTTTTATAATTAGAGTTAATGGACTTTTTTTTTTTTTAAGACAGTGTAGCTAGATCCACTGCAGCATTTACAGGCTGCACATCCTGTTAATTGGTTTTATTACTGGCCCTGGTAGTAACTAGTTTCAGGCATCAGCACAGTTAATGTCTTTCGTCATGTTAACAAGATGTTTCTCTTCTGAAACTTGGTTTGCTTGTTCTTGTTCATTTCACCGTCGCCCTCAGATTAATCGGAGGTTTCATGGTTAGTGGACATAAGCAGGGAGGGACGTGGGGGTTTGAAGTCGCGATCACAGTTTCTAAAGACCAGGATCAGTCAGTGGTCACGATCCCTAAACATTTGGAGTGTGTGAAGGATGAGTGTAAATATCACCAATGGAAGCAGTTGATATTTTTATTCCCAGCTTTTTAGAGCCTTGCTGGACGACCAACACTGTGTCCCTTCATTAGCCGGAGAGGATCTGGGCAGGAGGGGCATAGGATGCTAAATTCTGTGTTAATGTTGACGTCTGCATTTTATCCAAACCGCAATTTTGGGGAGGTTAGTCTCATGCTCTCCTGAAGCTGAGACGACCATGAGTCAACGAGTGATGTTCACTTTGTCGCATTGTCGCAACCAACCATAATTCCTGTCGTCTCCAGAGCCTGGTCCTGGCTCCTCTCAGGCCTCCACCTTATGTGATGCGTTTTACATGCGCATGCATTTGATTTTGGCTCAACTCAAATCTGATGCTTATTGTTGCTTCTCTGCACGTTTGTGCTCCACATACTGTGCATAGTGATGACGAGGAGAATGTCTTCCTGAAGACGGAAAGTTTGTCTTTAACTAGAAACTTCCAGAAATGTTCACACAAGAATAATTTGGTGACACAAGACTGGAAACCAGTTGTGTTCTCTCCCAGCATGTAATGTGATGTGGGAAGCATCTCTGGACTGTAGCAAACATCTGTGTCCAGTTTTTTTGAAAGATGCATTACACTGAAGTTTAATGTTGAGGAAATAGGCCCTTCGTGACAAATAGAAGCTGTTTATGGATCATCATATGGATCATTTACAGCTAATGTGCTGATACAGTGCAGCCCTTCTGTCAGTGCTGCTCTCTACCTAAAGCAATTATCCTGACCTTAACCCCATCCTGCTCAACCACAACCCTAAGTACAGTGTAAGTGTGGTTCTGAGATGGATAATTACAATACTTGTTCCTTTGTAATTACACACAGCACGACAAACCCTGATGTGAAGAACACCTTTTTTATGGCCTTGAACCCGTCGCTCTCTGCTCATACTGTACATGCAGCTCGTGGAAAGGAAGGAAACGTTTCGTCTGTAACCCTCGAATGTTCAAGTGTTGCTCCGGATATTTCTGCGAGAAAAGCACAGTTAAATGTTTTATTGCTCCGGAGGAATGAATGCATCACTTGGTTCCTATTTGTGACTATTATTCTGGTGTTGGCTGCAGGCAGCTCCAGTAAGGCTACACCTATGGGTGCCCCAGCTCCACTTAGTCTATTTCTGTATGTGAAGGAAAGGTGATGGGCTGAAGGTTGGGAGGGCCGGGGCAAAGCAAACAGCGAGGGTCCCAACACTCTAAGTAAACATTACCCTATGTTTGAACTGCACACCTTCGGCCCTACAGTTCTCCAACACAGTCGCACTCTCCCCTCGGAGTCTAATTCCTGCTAACACGCCCTCGAGCCGGCCGAGCTAAATACACTGCTTATCCCGGGCCTTCCTATAAATCAGGTAGGAAAAGCACCTCTGACAAGGTCTCACCTCCACAGCCAAAGGCCCTTACGGCAGCGCTGACTTACATGTGGGGACTGGTTTGGTATAAATGGACTAATGGCATCTCAGAGTAACTTTCCTAATCACCGCCTCTGAGTATACAAGGATGTTTTATCTGGCAAATTGGATACAGGTAAAATCCGTCACTTTCATTTAGATCCTTGTCTCAAAAATGTTGCTGTGGGTCAAAGGTTTGACATGAGTTTTATTGAGCGTACAATAGCTGATGTGAACTGATTTAAGGAGAAGTAAAAACATATATCATTATTTTACTACTTGGCCTCGTCCAACAAAATCCCTGAATTTACTATTCTGACAATGTCATTGGGTTTAAACACGCACTCCAGCTGTCTGTGGCTTTAATGTGCTCAGAGTCGGGCTACAGTCGCGGCTGTATTCAAAATGACTCGTTCCCTAGAGGCCCGAACATCTGAGCACTGCCCAGCAGCTCTTTGGTTTTCTTCTTCTGTTCTGACTTTGTTTATTCATCCTTGTCTCCGAGCACCGGCGTTGTTTCCAGCAACTAGGATCCCTCAGCACAAAAGAATATGAAAAGCACCATTTGTTCTCATCTTGGGCATGAGTCGATTACCAGGGAAGCATCACTTGAGTGTTGGGAGGAGCGTCGTCTAGACTGAAGGACATATTGAGTCTGATGTGTTTATTTCAATGGCATAGACCAAAACGAGTGGCGCCTTCAGCTTTGTTGTTTGTGTGTTGGTTGGCACTCGCCCACTAACTTTTATGGGTGGAGTTTTCAAACAATGCTGTGACGGACATGGATGATTGAAGCTGATGGACCCGAATGTCTTAGTTTGTACTTATTTAACATTGTTGTTGTTTGCATCAAACTCACTGTGGGATAAAGTGAACAGCTCTATGTGATGTTTGCATGAAGACACATTTCCGTTGCAAGGTTTCCAGCTTGGACAGCTTTTCTGAGCAGACAGCAGGTTTTTCAGAGTTACTTACATAATTACACTGGTTTAGATGCTGTTCCTAAACACGGAGGCAGTTGTGTTTATTTTAAAGTCCTAGATTCACTGCAAACTGCTCGGAGTCGTCATTTAAAACTTCACTCAAGTCCTTTATGCACCTTTAACATGGCAGAAAGCCCAAAACATAAAGCCTAATATTTAGTTGTAAAATACAGTACTTTTGCATTATTTGGGAGTCATATGCATTTACGTATCTTTTAATTACCTATATCAAAGCTGTGCAGGTAACCTTTCAGCCACTATACACACTTTGATGTGTAATTACAGTTTCTGCCTCGTGCATGGGTGAGTCTCAGAACGAAAGTGTATGTGTGTCTCAGAGTAAAAGTATGACAACCTTGTGTGGACTAGAGAGATTGAAGGAAAACTTTACTGATTTTCAATGGGGGTTGATCAAAACGATCTCCGGTAGTATTTAAGAATAAAAGGACACTCAGATTTCTCCTTATTTTCTATGCAAAAAAATTATCATTTAATCCCCTGCAACAAGCCTTTGAAACAGGCCAGAGGCCTTTTTGCCTTGGGCTCAGGCTACAACTAGTGCTGTAAATGATAATTTTTTCCGTGTCTCTTCATTCTTAAATACTACCAGAGATTGTTTTGGTCAACCCCCATTGAAAATCAGTTTTCTTTTAAGTAGAGTAATGCTCCAGATGGGAACATTATTAACAAGATGAAAAGAGAGATTCTGAGGCTTTCTGTCATAATGAATACTAATTACCACATAGAAACCTGGCAGCAAACCTGATGTTTGGTGCTGATTATTACCTGGTCTGTTGAACGGCGGTTCCTCACACAGCCCCTCATGCTGTTATCCCAGCAGACAGGCCCCTGGTTGCTGCTGAGTAGAATTCTCATTGTTCTCACATATTATTAATCAGCGCAGAGTCTTTGCATCATTAAATACCTTTGTGAAAACTTAGCAAAAAATCAGCCACTGTTGAAGGTGCTACTGCACAGAAACGAGTAAAGTATTCATCAAAACCTGGCGATAATGACAATGCAATGAGCTTGCATCTTTTCTTTTGCTCTGTGTTGTTGAGTCAGTTTGTCGCTTTGGAATATCTGGTGTGTGTGCGTGCGTGCGTGCGTGCATGCATGTGTGAGACACACAGAAATGTGATTTATCTTGGCTTCACTAGATTAGTTCCGTAGCTGCAGGGTTAGTGGCGTTGGTCAGTTTATTCACCACTATTATACAGAAACATTAATCTTGTGGATGAGTCCCACGTGCGAAGGATCCAGTCCTGTGTGTTAAAGGTCTGGTTTGACTTTCAGCTCTCTAACCACTCGGGTTATTAATGTTATGGCTCAGCTCTGTGACCCACTTGAATCACTACAACCCCGGCAAAACATTTAGTGGCAAAAAATAAATATACATTAATTTAACAATTTATTTAATAATTTCTCAGTCATGCCAACATTATAAATGTCTGTTGTGTCCTTGAGGTGCTTAAGGCAGAGTAATGTCTATTTTAGATTTGATTTAATGTCTCTCTCTCTCTCTAGTCAATTTTTGCATTTCCACAACAACTTTGTGTGTGCTACAGCCACAGGCTGCTGCAGCCACCATGTTAAGCTCAGGGGTTTAGCTAGGGTCATTTCCCCGTGGGATCAGCCGGCTCCTGTGGAGCGTTTGTGATAAGAGTGGATATTGGAAGCTAAGCAAACCATGTGTGCAGGGGGTAATCCCAAACACCTGGGCTAGTTAACTGGGATTCGGTTGGATTAGCCCTCCATGAGGCAAACCTTAACACGCTTCTGGTTAAAACCATTTCCATTCTTATCTCCCCACATTTTCTCTGTTAGAATTCAAACTAAATCCAGAAGTCACTCAACGGACAATATTTCTACTGAGTTATTTTATCTGGTCCTAGAATCTTACATTTTACTAAATTAACCCACATTTTAATCGGTATGTTTGAAGTGATCTGGTTGTTGAAGCCTTTTAGTGTTAACAGACAAAAGCATTTTTTGACATGGGTTAGAACTGGGTTGGTTCAGGCTTCATGTCATTGTTTTAGTTAATAGAGTTTCCATATATTCATGACTTGTGTGTTAAAATGGGTCGTTGGTGTCAGTGGGACAGTCTTTAGTGTAAACTACAGAACATTTCAGCTTCATCAACCAACCGCTTTGTCCCTCTTCCTCCACAGACGTGGATGAGTGTGCAGAGGCTCTTGACAACTGCAGCATCGATGCCATCTGCCAAAACACCCTGAAGTCATACAAATGTATCTGCAAGTCGGGCTATAAAGGGGACGGCAAACACTGTGAAGGTAAGTCCGCTGGGACTCACTCTGACTCCTGTCTTTAGCATGGGGCAGATTTTTACAGCAAAATGAAGTTAAAGCCACGTTTCTCCCGTTAGTTTAGCTTATCTTGATGAACGCAAGCCCTCGGGCCAAAGACAAACTCCATAAGAGCTTCTGTCTCACTCACCATAAGTCATTAGCTTTCAGACTCTCCTGAAGAGGTAGACAAGCGAGGGAAGGGAGGAAGGCAGAGCCAGGTCCTGCTTTGTGACAAAATGAAGTGAAGCAGTAAATTTCCAACACATGTTGGAGGAGAGAATTAAGATAGCGGCTGAAATGGCAGTTAGAGGCGCTTCCAAGCAGTCAGGGATGTTTCCACAGCCACAGGCTTGACTCCTGGACCGTCACACACAAGTGTGTTTTTCCAGCCTAAAAACCTCTGTCTCATATATTTTTCTGTTTTATTGGTGTTGGTATTATAAAACCATATTTAACTATCATTTTTCTCTCATTCACTTGACCAAATGTTGTTTGTGGCCTTGTGCCTGTACAGTAGGTCACAGAGTTAGACTCAGAAATGTGAACGAAAGTAGGCATGTCCATCTAGCTGAGGGTCAGCTGATGACTCCTCGGCGCTGATAGGCAGATTAAAATCAAAGTTGACAAAATAAGAGCAACAGCTTCAAAGGCTTGAGAGGTTCAGCATTTGTGGTGGTAAGGACAGATGTGTGTGTGTGCACAACTAAAATAATAATAAATATGACAACAGATCTCATCACAGCCTCAAACATACAGTATTACCAGGCTTTTTTCAAAGTAATTTCATTTTCTTTTTATTTCCATTGTGAGGTAAATATAATAAATTTACAAATTAGCTTTAGATTTATTTCTCCTATTCTAATTGCTTTTTTATATTAATTTCTGTTATTAGTGGTTTGTTGTCTATTAAAATCAATGATGTCTTTCAAAAAAAGACAGATGGGAAATAAATTTGACCTTGTCTGTTTTAAAGAAAAACATTATGGTCTGTGTTTATGATTCAGTCTAGATGCAATGCACAGAACCTTGTATGATTAAACTGTACATGGTTCTTATTAGAGTCTTGTCTGTACATCAAGCCAAAAACTGTTATTCTTCTATTATATTTTATCCTCAGCATTAAACTCGTGGTTTGTTGTTTATTATACGCTCTTGTCTAAGACAAATCCACATCTGTTAGACATAAAGAGACAAATCTTTGGCATTACCTCTGAGATGTGACAAGCACTGAACAAAAACAAATCTAGAGCCATTGGAGAAGAATCACTTCTGCGTTAACATGTGCTGGGTGTTCCAGGTTTACAGCAGTGCAAAAAAGTGAAGGCTGATTGTCTGCTGCAACCAGGGAATGACAGAGATGTGTGGGAAGCAGGAGAGTGATTCTGTTTTCGCTCCCAACCCTCTGCTGTCAAGTCCAATTAAGCCCTGAGTGAGGCAGCCTCAAAGAGCAGCTAAATGGCCAGGATCATGGGCCTTAAATGGGCCAGTAAGTGCTTAGTGGAAGCATGCTGCGTTCATAATCCACCTCAGACATCATCATAACCATAGCAGACAACTCCACTCAGGCTGTCACAGCGATCTGCAGGCTCTTTGTCTCTGCCTCCTCTTGGTCATGGTGACATCTTTAATTTTAGGTGCTAGAATGGATGAACTTATGGTTTGATTGATGTATTGGTTTTATGGTCAGAGTAGTGACATGGGTGAAGAACCGCTGCCTCCTGTGTGGAGTTTGCATCTTCTGCCCATGTCTGTGTGCAGATTCTGCAGTGTGTTTGTATGTGACTAACTGGCGACCCATGCAGGTAGAACCTGCTTCTTACCTGAATGACAGCTGGGATAGACTCCAGTGGACTCACAACCCGCACGAAGACCGAGCTGTAGAGATGTCAGTTCACCAAGTTCAGATGTGACCTTTACGTGACTTCTCAGCTTGGGCTTGAACGTTCTCCCCTCATCTGGCAGGTCTGGTTAACCTGGTTTACCTGGTTTACCTGTAGGTGTGACGAGTCGTCTGCCTTGTCAATGACGGCTGATGTACGATACAAAGACAAAGTAACAGACTGGTAGAGAAGTTGGGATGAAGTTATGTTTTATATTTCGGGACAATACACTTACCACAGTTCAGACTTTAACACATGAAAAGCAAAAAAATGTTTGATAGTTTCAGCTCTTAGGCAAAGCCAAATGAGTGAGTTTCTGGCCTCTACCCAAGTTTCATCAGCGACTAATAACCACAGCTGCTGTTTCTTCCCAGTTTAGCTTTTAAAAATGAAAGATGAAACAAAGCAGGTTATTTAAATTGTACCATAAAGCTTAATTAGACTCAGATGAAACATTTGCTGGTTCACGTTCCTGTTGAATGTCTGTTTTGTACTTATTAAGCTATACTAATTAACTGATTAGCGTAACTCAAGTCAGATATGTCAATGTTTTCATTTCAGCTGCTCATTGACGGCTGCTGCTCCTACGTTAGTGGTGTGAGGCTACACACTCACGTCTCTGGTCTTTGTCTCTCTACAGATGTTGACGAGTGTGCCACTGAGTACAACGGCGGCTGTGTCCACGAGTGCATGAACATCCCGGGGAATTACAGGTGCACATGCTACGATGGCTTCCGCTTGGCACATGATGGCCACAATTGTCTGGGTGAGTTTGTGATGTGTTAAATGTTTCCTCCCAGCAGCCAGGTCATTTACGCAGGACAGGGACAGCAAAGCGGGTGTCAAATCTCATGGATGCTAATATATGTTCCAAGTCCTACTCTGCATCAGATCACCCAGTCCCTGGTTTCTCGTAGGTGATAGAAAAAAAAAAACTTTATGAAGATGTTGAGTTGAGCAGTGAGTGAGCCATCAGCCGTCAGTTCTTTTCCATGGTTTGTCATTCATGTCAGCTTCACAGAGAACATACTGAAAGGGTTATAACATAAAGGCAGCCTCCTGCTGCTGGGAGCTAAACATAGACATCATCCACCTTTGCTACACATCTCCTTTGCCTCCTCTCCCCAATGCACCATCTTCCTTTTGCCTTGTTCTCATCCTCTAGTCAGATTCTTCTCTGAAGCAATATCCTCCTTGATTATGACCCCAGCACAATGCATTTTGATGTAATGCTGATGCTGGTAGCTTTTCTGACATTGTTGTGGAGGAAAGTAACCGGCTACAGCCGACTTTATAATACGATGAACAAATAAAGAGAAATCCTATCACTTAGAAATCCTAACACTTAGCAATGAGGCGTTTAGCAGCTGCACACTGGAATGGAGTACAACTTTATATTGGTAAGGAATCTGTTTGAATTCAAATCATTTCAATTCAATTTTATTTATAAAGCGCCAAATCACAACAAAGTTATCTCAAGGCACTTTACAGGGTAAGGATTAAGACCTTACATACAGTAACTAAACCCAACAAATCATACATACAGCAAGCCTTTAATTGTAATAATTACAATTTAACAGCATCAGTGGAGAGGAAAAACTCCCTCTCTAACAAGGAAGAAACCTCCAGCAGAACCAGGCTGGATGTGGGCGGCAAACTGCCTCGACCAGTTGGAGTGAGGGGATAGAGAGAAAGAAAAGCACAGCAACATTAACAAGCACAGGCTGGACGGTTGGACCAAAGACTGGATACAGGATGGTTGGCTCTGCAGCTGCCCATCACAGACACAGCTCTGAGTCCAATGATACCTGTAGGTGAGGACAGAGTGGGAGAAAGATAGCGGGGGAGAAGCACAACTACTGGAAAGAACGAGAAAAAGTTAGTTAAACATGGAATAATGATAGGTTAAGAGCTAGAAGGAACCAGAGGAGCTCAGTGTATAAATTAAGTCCCCCAGCAGTCTATGTCCAGTGCAGCTTATTTAAGAGATTGTTCCTGTGATTAACAATCATTGCTGGTTACCTTAACCATCTTTAACTATAAGCTTTATCAAGAAGTAAGGTTTTAAGCCTGATCTTAAAGGTGGAGAGTGTGTCAGGTTCTCAAACCTGAACAGGCAGCTGGTTCCACAGTAGAGGAGCTTGGTGGCTAAAAGCTCTGCCTTCCATTCATTTAAAGACTCTCGGAACCACAAGTATCCCAGTGCTCTGGGCTAAATTCTATCCTACATTTTACAGGCAGCCAGTGCAGAGAAGCTAATGTAGGAGACATGTGATCTCTCTTTCTAAGTCCCATCAGAACTCTGGCTTCAGCATTTTGAATTAGCTGTAGGCTTTTTAAGGAGCTGTTAGGACATCCTATGAGTAAAGAGTTACAGTAGACCAGCCTAGAGGTAACAAATGCATGGATCAGATTCTCTGCATCGCTTTGAGAGAGGATGCTTCTGATTTTAGCTATATTTCTAAGATGAAAGTAGGCGGTTCTGGAGATCTGTTTAATATACAATGTGAAAGAGAGATCCTGGTCAAAGATGACACCAATGTTCCTTTCAGTAGAATCTGAAGCTAATGTTATGTCATCCAAAGTAACTATCTGACTGAACAGTGTCTGTCTGTGATTTTTAGGGCCAATAATAAAAACCTTGGTTTTATCTAAATTTAGTTGAAGGATGTTTTGGGACATCCAGGATTTGATGTCTTTAAACAAATTTTGACTGGTTGATCTGTTTCATTTGGCTCCAAGGATAGATATAGCTGAGTATTATCTGCATAACAATAAAATTTTATAGGATGCTTCCTAATGATATCACCTAGAGGAGACATGTATAGGCTGAACAAAATTGGACCAAGCACAGAACCCTGCAGTACTCCATAGCTAATCCTTATGCATGTGGAGAATTTGTCATTTACATTAGCAAACTAGAATCTGTTCAACAAATAGGATCTAAACCATCCGAGTGCTGTTCCGTTAATTCCGATGCTATGTTCTGGTCTCTGTAATAGAATGTTGTGATCAATTGTATCAAATGCAGCACTAAGATCTAACAGGACAAGGACAGAGACCAGACCAGATTGTCTGAAGCTAAGAGAAGACCATTAGTCACTCTAACCAGAGCTGTTCCTGTCATGATGTTTTCTAAATCCTGAATGAATATCTATCGTACAGGTTATTCCTACTCAGGTGGTCAGATTATTGTTTAGCCATGGGGTTTTCAAAAAATCTTATGTAATAAAGGGTAAATTTGAAATAGGCCTATAGTTGGATAGTTCTCCAGAGTCCACAGCAGGTTTTTTCAATAAAGGTTTGACCACGGACACCTTAAAAGCCTGTGGTACATAGCCATTATTAAAGATTGATTGTTTTGATTTAATATAGACGAGATGATTAAAGGCAAAACTTCTTTAAGTAATCTGGTTGGGACTGGGTCTAAAAAGACATGTGGACGACTTGGAAGAGTTGATTATTGAGGTTAACTCCATATGAGTTATGGGGAAGAAGCGGTCTAGGTCAGACAGAGGATTTGGTAAATTTGAAGTTTATGGATCTGGAGGGTGATGTCTGCTTAACTCCAGGAAGACTTGTGATTCTTTATTTCATTTTTTGCTCTCCTACTCCTCTTGTGCACTTGTAGCAAGGGTGTAAAACAAGGCTATTTTCCGAGTCATTTAGCAGCGGCGTCCAGTCATGCGTGGATCATTTGATGTGCCACGGATCAGCTCCTGCCTCGCACGCAGGTGTGTAATTGCGATCTATGGCTTTGTGGCTACTGCTGTAGCATCAAACCGAGTTGCATCCATCGACCCTTTTGATATCATTTGTCATAGTGAAGCCCACATAAACACAGAGAGAGCTTTCAAGTTCTTTTCCTTCCCTGTTTTTCTTGCTAATGACCTGTGTGCAAGAGGGTAGAGACTTTTCCAAAAAGCTTTAGATCCTTGTCAGTAATTCTCTTATTCTCTATAAATCACCACAGTTAATTATTTATCGAACAAACATTCTTTGGTCTCCGCGTTGCAGATGGAGCACGTTAAATGATAAATATGCATCTGTCAAGTACAAATCCTGCTCTCGCTTGTGACCTGAAAGGACTCATTTTGTTGAGAATTTAACTCATGCTAATGCCGCTGCTCTGCAGCGCTAAGGGAATAATCCTAAGCACAAACACAACTAAGCACAGGAAAAGGTAGAGCTGAGGTTTCATGTTAAGACCCCGGCTTCCTCTTCCAGGTTTAAGCCCCTTTGGCCCTTGAAAAAAGATTAGCTCCCATGGCCCTGCAGACGCGAGTCTGTGCAGCTGGTTCCCAGACAAGGTCAAACCCTCAGAGTCCTTATAGACCAGATGTGGCCGGGTCTGCAGAGGGAGACGCTCACCTGATCCGCACAAGTTCACCCTGAGTTTAGAGTCTGAGAACTTTAAAGGTGCTTCTCTTTGGATTTACCATCTTGTTTTTTTTACACAAAGCTCTGATGATTTTGATTTTATTTCCTCTGCTTTTCATGGGAGCCCCGCTGTAAAAACTCCCAGAGTAGCATGAATTCCTCTTCTAAGCCCCGCGTTGGCTCGGTGAGACGGGTTTGGCTGGCTCACATGCCTCCCTGTCCACGTCGTCTTTGTTTGCTCTGCGCTGCACGTGCGGCGCAGCTCCTTGTAATTGGATGTGTTGGCAGCATAATGACATCGGGTGGTGGCAGGAGGCGGCGGAGCGTGAAGCAGAACGATGCCTCGTGCGCCTCGCCGGGGACGCGCTGGCTGCTGAGGTCTCCCATGTGTGTCCTAAACCCCACGAAGATGTCAGGGAGTCAGCAAGGTGGAAGCAATGCAATATCACAGCACACTGCTCCTGTCTGAGCCGAGTGAGATGTCACTCACTGCATAATTTACCTCAGTGGGAGCTATTGTAGCCTCTGGAAGCTTACAGTGAAGCATAGAAGAACTTGATTACATCTTTTACAACTGCTGCTATTATTATCTTGCAGAGATGAGACAGGGACACTATTCAATCAGCAAACCTCCTTCATGGTGTGGCTGTAAAGGATTTTTCAAGTCTTAGGAAAAACAGAGGAATCAGTGTCAATATAATCCAAAACATACATCCTCTGTAGAATGAAAACCAGATGCAGGAAGGCTATTAGTTACCCTGTGAAGCACCACCGTCCCTGCATTTATGACCTATGTGTTTTGGTTGAGCTCCTACAGAAACCAAAATACCATCTTATCATTTGGAGTTTGTTAAACTCTCTCAAGTAGCCTAATGTCATAAGCATCTGAGCAAATACTCTGTTGGAGCCACAAATCACAACAATCAACTATCTGGCCCTAAAAGACCCAAATAAAGTGGAAATACCTCACACGCATGAAGCCGTACGGCGAGAAACCAATGCAGGCTTCAAATGGACATTACAGCTGTTTCAGAGTTGTAAAGAAACGGCTTCAGTCATTGCCTCGTTTATTTATACCTGTCATTTTCTGCTGCATCAGTCCACACACACACACACACACCTTCTGCGTTAACCTTCCTCAAAAACGTTACATGATATGCAACGCAAGGCAAAGTCATTACAGCTTTGACAACACAGAAAATCTTGTGTCAGTTAATGGGTATTATGGTTTTGAAGTTTTCATAGTGAGTGGGTAGCCAGTATCTTCAACCTTTAGTCCTTGGGCTCTTGTTGCAAGATTGGCTAATCAAACTGGAGGATTTACTATTGACCAAGATCTATGTGAAAGAGCAGCCATCAAATCCTGTTACTCTGATTTGCTCTGCAGTCGTTTTAGATGCTGCCGTATCCTCTTAACCGCCTCTGAATGAAGAGCTTTAAGTACCACATCACGTGGGACCGACTCGGCTGTTCTGGTCTGATGAACCCGTCTCCCTCTGTACTGATGAGTTCAGGACAGTCTATCAGCAACTCCTCACTGATGCAGATGGAACAGTGTGGGCTTTCCTCGCCAAGCAGTCACTTTGCTTTTTGTTGTGACATACACAGATCAGGTTTGGACACGAGAGTCTCTTCACAGTTCAAAGGCAACGAGTTGGAGTGATGAGGGAAAGAAGAGTTTCAAATTTGCTACTTTAGCTGGCTCCTGAAGACTGTGTCAACACACACTCTCACCCTCCTCTCTCCAGATTGTTCAGTCCCATACACCATGAAATGAACAATTCCAGTTGAGCCCACTGGCAGCCCTTAGGGGGAAGCGCAGGGCTGAGATTGGGCTTAGGGATGTAAGTATGTAGCAGACTGGGAGCCATCAGACGTCAGCACGGGGCCTCTTGTCTCCTTGGCATGAGCCTGTCCACCCAAAGTTATCCTGGGGTTTGGTCTAAAATACTTCCAGACTTGTTTTGGAGGAACAGAGAAATACCATTTAGGATGATCATAGCTCAAAGTTTTTCATTTAGGAAGGAATTCATTGAGAGATTGGATGTGGAGTCAGCGTCTGTACTTATTTACCCAAATGGTTACCTGGGAGACAGGCCCCGAGTCAGAAACGTCTGAGTCCAATCAGAGCTATTAGCTTTGTTTATGTAATAGCATAGAAATCAGGCCTCGCTGCTGATTTAAGAATGAAACGCTACAGTAAACAGAGATTTTATTCATGTTTGCTTAGCAGATGTGGATCAGTTAGCTGCATTAAACACAGTGGGTCCGGCGCACAGGAAGTCCTGGAACTAATAAACATTCAAAGCTAAATCCTCTTCGTGTATCAATGCGTCAACTTCCAGCCTGCAACTCTCTCACATTACGGTGATTTAGGAGCGTGTGTGTTGTGCAGATGAGGGGTCAGGACGTTTATACGAGCGCCGTCTTCATGTGTCGGGAACAGGCTGAATATTTCACCGTCCTCTTAAACATGCTGCTGTGGTCACTCTTCGGGAAAGTGGCTGCACAAATTTGCCATGTCGCCAAACTCCGGAAGGAACAGAAAATAAATCTTTGAATTGGAACCTTTTTTCCTGCGTTGCTGCATCCACGCTGGGGCCTGTTGGTGTTTTGGCCCCTGTCGTCCCCCTCAGTAGCTGTTTTGCAGCCTTTTCGCTGCACATGGCTCTGATTTGCTGCCTTATTAAAGAGTGTTTGCCTCCTCAGGTCCTGTAAATGAAATGCCCAGAGAGGCCACTCGCTGTCCACTCACCTTCTTGTCTCTGGTCTGTCTAGACCACAGCAACACTTCTCTCTGATCAAGACAGAAGCCAGACAGAGCGGCGGATGCATGGGCTGCTTTGATGATAGGCAGCAAGTCCCTCCCCCTGCACCCGAAACACTTTGGGCCAGCAATAAATACCCCCCCAATGTCGGAGCCTTCAGAAAAAAACTGTGGCGCAAAGAATTGAGCATTTCTCCAAGTGTTTGGGAGTTTCTCTAAAGCAACCACCATGTTTACACGGCTCGAAAGCTCTGCACAAGGCCAAATGTTATATATACAGTCAAGGCTATCTGAGAAACCAGCCGACATGGCCTCCGCAAACACAACCAATCTCTTAATCTCCCTGCGTTTGAACCTTCCCTTTGCCTTCGTCTCCTGGAGTAAAGCAGGGATCGACCAGCCCCACGTTTCATTTCTCAGGAGTGAGGCAGACCTTTAAACTTGATTAAGACTTTTTTTTCCATCCTCTCAAAACATTTTTAAAAAATTCTCCTAAGTCCAAATAACATGAGCACTTCTCCCGCTCTATGCCAGAACCCCTTTCCGCTTGGAAATATTTGCTTTGGACACCAGCCCTGCCCAGCACACAACACAGGCAATTATGGGAGCTATTTAAACAGGAGAGATCTACTGACAGACGACGCCTCATTTGAAGGGATGAAGGAATCAGGAAATGAAACCTTCATTGATGCGCTGAGGATATGGAAACAGAATTCCCCCAGGTTCTCTGAGGCTGGCTTATATCTCTGTGGTATTTTGTGCAAGCGTTGAGGACTGGTGTATTTGCGTAGCCTTTGCATGTAAGAGTGTGTGTGTGTGTGTGTGTGTGTGTGTGTGTGTGTGTGTGTGTGTGTGTGTGTGTGTGTGTGTGTGTGTGTGTGTGTGTGTGGTACTTGTACTTGTACTTGTACTTGTACTTGTACTTGTACTTGTACTTGTACTTGTACTTGTACTTGTACTTGTACTTGCATTGAGATGAGAACCAAAAGATGTATTTTCCTACCAAAGCTTTTGACAAAGTGAGGACATTTTAGCTGGTCCTCACTTCTTTGCCTGTTTAAGATGTGATTTTACAGCAAAGGTTAGACGTCTGCCTTTAGTTGTGATGGTTAGGGTAAAGGGCTAGGGCATTATGGCATTATGTCAATGGAGGTCCTCACTTCAATGTAAGTACACGCTTGTGTGTGTGTGTGTGTGTGTGTGTGTGTGTGTGTGTGTGTGTGTGTGTGTGTGTGTGGCTGGTGGAGTTCAGGCTTGTTTGGTGCTCGCTAACAGATTATCTGCAAAGGTGCAGCTGTTGGTTGCTGGCAGCTTTCGTCAGCTCAAAGCTTTTCTCTCTGTTGGTTCCTTTTTTCATGATTGAGAGATGAAACTGAGGTTCGTCCCTTTACAGTGACTTTAATAGACTCAACATCTAAATATTAACTTTGCTGGACTTTTTCCTTCTGTTCTGCTTTACCTGCCTGTGGAGTGATGCTTTTCCAGTTGACCTCAAATGATGTAACAGTTCGTTTTTCAGAGGGAAGACGAAGGCTGTGATGATGGAATGGACTTGGCATCTGTAAAGGGGTGCCACCCACCTGACCTACCTACGTGCAGCCTCAGAGGCCTCAGAGGCCTCAGCCCAGTCAGGTGCCACTTTGGGAGCACTGTGTGTCTGAGCATTTGGCATTGCCACATTTTATCCTGATTTCCCATCTCTGTACGTCTGTGAGGACAAAGAAGAAGGAAGAGGACAGAAGTTTAATTTCTATCTCTGCTGGGCTGAGAATTCCCAGAAAGGAAACTTAATCTAGAGACCTTACACACTGGACAAACAGACAGTAAATTAATTTTGTGATGGTTTATTAAAAAAGAAGGTCTTGTATATACAGCAGATTATTGGTGCATTGAACAGAAGGAGGGATGAAGGGGTGAGGGAGGGAGCCCAGATTTCCAGGACATGAGGGAATATGAAGTGTCACATCCAGCAGCCGCCAGAGCAGCCAAACGACACACAAAGAGAAGAATACATCAAACCACGCTGGTTTTTATTCCCAGGCCTGTACAGGCTGAGGCCCAGGCGTCACCTCCTTCAAATGCTGTGTGTGCACCCGAAGTGGTTTGGCAGCGTCGTCTGTTGTCTCACATTCTCCACCCAATAATCCCCCCTCATACCCCCCCGCTCCCTGCATTCCTCCCGTCATCGGCCTGACAGACACTCGTCATCAGCAGGTACTCTGGACCAGGTGGATCAGGTTTCCCACCTTCCGTGGGATTGTGCTGTGTGTGCATTTTTTTATGGCTTAGTGCTGCACAGTTGGAGGTTTTCAGTACAGCTCTGGTGTGATGCCTTGGCAGATAAGATGGAACAATGTGGAGATGTTTTAAACACGTCAGTGGTTTCTGTCCAGCAGGAGCTTAAGACGTTTGTTATGCAGGTATAGAAGTAGAATCACTGAGTAGTATCATTTCTCTTGTGTAGAGAATAAGAATCAGCATCATCATTCACATCAACATCATCTGGTATATTGTGGCGGACCTTTGGCTGTTGTAACTAGTGAATGGCCTCTTTCACATTATTCTACATACCTGGAACCTTCTTCAATGACACAATAACACATGTCCTCCCAGCAAATCCTGTGTGTGCGTGCGTGTGTGTGCCTGCGTGTGTGAGAACCTGCTTCAGTCTCTTTAGGGCTACTTTCAATTAAAATGAGACTTTCATCTAATCTAATTTATGAAACTACTTTCTGTTCATGCAAAAAATATTCAGTCCAAAACCCATCATTTTGCAAATTCCACTGACACTTCATACTTTTGGAATACTTAACCCTGAGCTCCCTGAGCTTAATCAAGTGCAATGACTTGTTCTATTAAAATAATCGGTGAATCACTCATACAAACCTATTTTAGGGAGGTTTGACCCGACCAGCCTCAGTCCTAAAGTCAGGGCAAAAACAGTTGGTGCATTGTACAAACTTCACAAGCAAGAATAACCGGGAAAGTCTTGTATATTAATTTATGGAGTCTAAGGTAATTGAGTTGAGTTGGCCTGAGTTTAGTTTGGTTGACCAACAATTGTCCTCATTGTCTGTGTAATGATAAGGTAACGAAGTTCACGTCCATAGTACCACATTTCTATTCTGATGCTCTGGTCTTTATTCAGAATTTTACTATACATCACTGCATCTTAGGAGACAAACTCTTCTTACCTAATAAACTACCAAACTCTGTTATTTGAATAATTCAACCCTTAAGTTATTGATTACTGATCTTAATAATTGTGCTTGGCTGTGTCTCCTCCTGACAGATGTGGATGAGTGCTCAGAAGGAAACGGCGGATGCCAACAGATCTGTGTCAACATGATGGGCAGCTACGAGTGCCGCTGCAGAGAAGGGTTCCTCCTAAGTGACAACCAGCATACCTGTATCCAAAGGCCGAAAGGTTAAACACACAAACACACACACACCCTGGTAGTCCTGATGTGAGGACCTCCATTGACATAATGCCTTCCCTAGCCCCTAACCCTAACCATCACAACACTCATCTTAACCCTAATCATCATCTCTAAATCCACCTAAGCCTAATTCTAAGAAGTGTAAGAATTATAACTAATAAGAATTAGTGTAATAATTATATTAGTGTTTTTATCAGTATTAACAACTTTGCTTCACATATGCAGTACATGTTAAGTCAACTGCAAAATCTGTTTTTATGTATTTTTTAAAGTGCACTTTATTTCACAAAACTTCACTACTTCAAAAGTTTACTTCTGCTTGTAGGAAGTTTAGTTTTACTGGTTTGGTGCTTTTTTTATGTCTCATTTCTCCTAAGGGTCAGTGTCTGAATAGTAGAAATGTAATAAATGGTGAATGAGTCTTTAATTTAATTGGAATTTAAATTTGAATTAAATTCTTGACTTTGAAAGGTCTTAAAGTCTATTTTTTCTATTTGAATCTGAACTAAAACAAGGCCTGAAGAAAGTCTCTGCATGGATGAGTGAGGAACTAACCTGGAACAAAACATTGTTTTTATGGTTTGTTAAACGAGTGCTTGTGTTTATGTTTTATAGTTTGTTCTACTTGGGTAAAGAATCTGTTTAATGCATCATTTGTAGAGGAACTGTTTACATTTGTGGAATTCTTCTCCCTCTGATCTTAACATGGCTGTACAGTAGCTTCACCAACATGCACATTGATGATTTATGGAAATAGCAGCAGGCATGTTTCAGTGGTGAAAATTAGAATATTTATGTAAGTTGTAAATGTTTAAGGTTAGGCATTTTGGAATGATACGATGAGCTGAGAGAATGAATCCCAAAGGAATCGGCCCTGACAAGCCTAAATAAAAGGTGAGCAAAGGTAAGTGCCTCGCGTCTGAAGGGTGGAAAGAAATGGGATAAATCTTTTTTGTTTTCCACCCACGCTTTCAAATTGAACCAATCTAGCACTCGGCAGCTTTTTAGGGTGTCGTGGTATGAGAGTGGCCTGAAGGGGACTGAGAGCAGAGAAAACAATTAAATGCGTAGCTTGGGGCCGACACACCTCTTGTTTATAGAGCATTCCTGTGGGATGGAGACGTGACAGGAGAAGATACAGAGCAAACACACACACACACACACACACACACACACACACACACACACACACACACACACACACACACACACCACTTGCTTTGAATAAACTGTACTTCAGGTTTGTACAGGTATGACATGTTGCATCTTCTGTATTTTGCATATTTAACCAGCTCAGCTGCAGTCACTGCACACAAGCCTGCAGACATTCCACTAAATGTATCGTCTGCAAACAGTAAGGATTTGTTCATTTTGTGTAAATGAAGTCAAAACAAACACCGCAGCAACAGTTCATAACTGTTGCATATTAAGGCATACATGAAAGTTGCTCTGTTGGGTGTTTATCACCTGGTTAAACTGCCTTTATTCAGTTGAACACTGCAACTGGTAACAGTAGAGCTGTAGATCAGCGCTGAACCAAGGGTTTATGAGATCAGTCTGGCCTAGTGAACTGTCATTGTTTACATTTCATAAACACTGTTATTTAAGTGGAGTGAAAAGCTGGATCATGTGTTTCAAAGCACTGCTACCAAATCACTTTGGTCCCAAGCTCCTTTCTCTCATTTACTTCCTTTTTGATAAATGCCCCCAGTTTCTCTTAATCTTTCAGTTTCATATTAATATTGACATTATTGCTTCAGCTGAAACCCATTTGGATCAAGAGATTAGAGCTGTGTCACTCAGCAAATAGCTGCCATGTCATGGTTTCATTATTTTGAAAGGCTAACAGACAGAACACGGACTCATTTGCTTATTATTGCTGCTCTTATTATAACAGTGTGTGTCTGGAGGAAAAAGGGAAATAGTGAAGTAGCTTATGCGTGTTACAGTATCTGAACATACGCCTGCAGAATTGCTATAAATACTGTTTTCCTTCCTAATGAAACATCTGCAGGCCAGTCTAGTCTAATCTGTCAGGTGTGCCACTGCAGACGGATTCTACTGGGTCCTTTCTTCTTCAGGGGTGCTGTCCATTGTTCTCTACTGCTCTCTTTAATGGGTCAGCTGATCCCTGTCTAGCCAATGCAAGGTCTCAGTGCCTCGACAGAGAGCCGGTAGATTTACAATTAGGCAGTAGTGGTCCACCAGCCTCTCAGCTAATGACAAGGCTTCTGCTGGCCTGTGTCTTATTAGACCTGCCTCCCTCCCCTCCTGTGCAGGAATAGCTCCGGCCAAATGAAGGCCCCAAAGCCTCGCTGGCCAAAATGTAACAGTTCATTTACTCCTCCCAAACATTCTCCCAGTCAAGGAACAAAAAGCCTTTGAAAGGCCAGCCAAGATGCTTAGTGGTTGATAGGAATGCCATTTAGGTCAAGGAGGGCTCCACTGCTTTATGTTTGATTTATTGTCTCCTTCATATAGGAAGATAACAGCGACATATGTGTGTGAGACGCGATCCAGCACATTGCAATTCAGGAATTTCAACTCGGTCAACCCATAATTTTAGTCGTCTACGTTTCTGAATATCCTCAGAGCAATTATCTAAAGTGAGCCCTGACGGCTGTTATGTAAGTCACATACAGTTACTTCTGTTTTCAGTTCCTTTGTCTTCAGCTCAGAAGACATGAAGTATGATAATGCGATTTGAGAGTCGAATCATGAGCTTGGCAGACTCGACTGGCAAAGTGCAGCACAGCATCAGTTACAGGAGGGATGTAACTTTTTAACAAGAAGTCGAGGCCTCTGGATCTAACCTCTCTTTATTCTGGCAGACAACGTGATGCAAGCTTCCTGACTTTGAAAGGAAAGCTGCATGTACCAGTCTGAATGTTCGAAACCGCCTGATGATTGCATTAGGTCTGAAAATCAGGGCAGGGAAAAGTTTGATTACATGAACCCTGAAGTCTTCAACTTTCATTACTGTCGTAAATCCCTTAATAGGCCAATGTGCTCACGCATCCGAAGTGTAGTCACAAACCAATAAACATAAATTCACACTGAGTGAGGTTTGCGTAAGACGGACGTTTATCACATATCGGATTAAACAGAAGAGAGAGCAAAGTACCGCCATCACAGAAAGGTGCATTATGTGTCTCCGATTCTTTGTTTCCTGTTGTTTGTTTGCTTTTATTGTTTTTTGGATAAAGAACAGATTCTGCAGTGTTAAATGCATTCAGCAGACTGTATGCATGTTTTAATTTAGTGAAGTAATGCACTGCTAAAACGGGCTTTTATGGGTTTTATGTGCGTTTGTGGATCGTGCCACGTGTTCGTCCTACTGTGCCGGAGCTGACACGGTATGTGCACGTTCACAGCAAGCCTGTCTGCCCGACTGGGCCTTGGCCACAGAACTGTTTTTACAAGTGTTGAAGTCCCTGCTCCATTGCTCTGCAGCCCAACCATATAACCAGGCTCTTTTCCTGATCTCGCCTGCTACCGGGTGTCACCGGCGTCCCCAAATTTCTTTATCTTTTCTCATCCTCCCTCCACAGGCCTCATGCCTCACCCCGTCCTTAAAAAAATATACATCGGTGGCTGCTGGCTGCTCTGCCACTGAATTCTCTGTGCCTCATTTACGCCGGGCATCCCCTCTTGCTCGTGGGTTTGTTGGAGGCCATCTCTTAGACCCTGCGTGCTGCTGCCGATTGCCTCAGTGCCAGTGGGGTTTTTCCACCAACACTTGGCTGTCTTGGCTCTAACGCCAACAGCAGACTGCTTTCTGCAGTAACATACTGTAATGCACCTCATACCCTTTGTGTCTATGAAAGAGGAGAAACCAGGCGTGTGGATTTGCTTCTGCTGCTGTGCTGTCTGTTCTGCAGGGAGGACACTTGGCTCCCGTGGGACCGCTCAGTGAGGTGACCTTGGTAGAATGACAGGGAGTGAAGAGTAGAGTGGCAGTGTACCTACAGTAACTGTCTGAGAGGTGAAACACGCATCAATTATGAAGATATACTTTGTGTGTGTGTGTGTGTGTGTGTGCGTGTGTGCGTGTGTGCGTGTGTGCGTGTGTGCGTGTGTGCGTGTGTGCGTGTGTGCGTGTGTGCGTGTGTGCGTGCGTGCGTGCGTGCGTGCGTGGCTCCTCTCGGACAGACATAGTGAAAGGAGCAGTTACAAACGGTAGCTCTGATTAATTCTTCCCTCCTGTCTGTGATGGTCAGTGGGGACGAGCTGCTCCTCTGACTGCTGCCTGCCCCATTACTTTGTCTGACCATCTGCGTCACAGCTCAGCTCAACCCAGTCCAGTTCGGCTCCTTTCCCATTATCCTTTCCATGCGTTGACATTTTTATCCTCCTGTTAAAACTTTTAGGGTCCCATTATCTAAGAGGAAGGAATGTTGCTTTAATGGTGTGGTAGCTCCATGCTTAGGCCCCTTCTTTTCACTTTGTAACCAACCAGCACTGGCTGCTGCTTAATGTTCTCAGCCAGTGTCAGGCGAAAGGCAGCACCTCACCTCTGAGACATATGACAGCAGCTCAGCGTGAACCATGAGCCCTCCTTTCAGAGCAGCCCATAAACCCTCGGCAGTCCCATTGTTCCAGTCTCTCCACTACACACTTTTCAGGTTCAGGAGAGCCGTCGCTGCTGTGGTTAAGAGTGTGTGGCCTTTTGTTCGAGGATCACAGAGGTTGGCGTCTTAGCTGGAGCACCCACGTCCACATCAGAGGAAACTGTGCGGGGCCTGCAGCTTCTGTGCATAGCAAGTGGTCAGACAGAATCCTTTAGTTTAATGGTTAAGAATATGATATTTTTCCTCCAGTCTTTTTGCAAACAGCTTGAAAACGACCTCTTTGTTTGTAGCTTACAAGCTGTAAAGTTTAACTTGCAGGCAGTCGATCTCTCCACCGGAGCTGATGATCTAGTCTTAGTAGCCTGAAGCAGTCGCCATCGTCAGTAAATCCTAACGTACCTTCACTTCTTTTTCATTGTCCTGACCTGCAGGTTTTCAACAGTGTGATGTGATTTGCACTTAATGTCAAGTCCTGCAGCTGCTGAGACAGATCTATATAAAGTGACTGACAGGCTCAAAGAGGCTCAAAACAAATGAGTTTGCTCAACAAATGACTAAAATAATTTAAAAATTAATCATTTCAAAAAATTATTTTTACTTCACAGGATGTTGCTGTTATTTATTTACTATATAAACATATACAAGGCATCAGGTTAGAGGGGACCAGCTCAGCTCAACTCAAAGCTTTCTAACAAGCAAAAAAGTATAATTACATTAGGATTCATACCTTCCAGTAAAACAATGGATTTATTTGCTTCTGCGACCGCATCATTTCAAAGTTATGACCTGTTCTTAAAAGCAACGCTAAATGGCTAAATCCACTTTCACCGCAGATGCAGTCGTCTGCAATCTGCTGGATTGCTCTGTACCCCCCCCCCCCCCCCCCCCCCCACCCCCCACCCCCCCCCCCCCCCCCCCACCCCCACCCCCTCTACTTCAACAGTCAGTAATGACAAAAACTGGAAGGGGATGGGATGATAGCTGGGCCTGGTCTGGAGAAACGGGCCATTGTGTCAATACTCGATCTTTTAATGGTCCTCAGGGAGATAAAGGTCCGGGTTCTGGCCTCAGCCTGACATATTATTGATGAATGGGTCTGTAGCATTTGGGTAGAGGGACTGCATAAAAATAAAGGGAGAGTGTAATGACTTTTGGGATGCATAATACAACCTTAGCAAATAATCCTTTGTCCACTGAGGATACTTGGCTGGAAATTGTATCTTCTGTTACTTCATAAATCCCTGTTTCTTGTGTTGGCTTCAGATGGACATGCAGCAATGAAAGAACCACTAAATTCCACAATCATATTAAATATCCACTTGTCACTCACAAGTCTGCAGCACTTTGACCTGCTGTCGATTGCCGCTTTGCTCAGTCCTGTTGCGTTTTAGGGCTGTAGCATCAACCAAGTCGTTCTTTAGCAGAGCAGTTACAGTAGTGTCTGAGTTTATTTCGTCTGCTAGAAGGACACTGGCAGCGGTTGGAGAGACGAGGAGGATGGTCTGACCTTAAGACACGCGCGAGTCCAAAGTGTCTCTCACACTCACGTTGTCTGGTTAAGTGAGACTTAATAGATTCCTGATCGAGAGGAAAAACAGGCAGGTTGAGGTTTTGGCAAAATGTGTGGAAAACATGAGGGTATAATTACATGAGGTTAATGTGGCAGGGGTAAAAGTACATAAATAAGTAATTAAAGTTAGAACTATGTGAAAATGCTTTTCTGTGTAGCTGTGTAGTCTTCCAGGCGAATACATAGACACTGTATGACAGCACGTCAGGACTGACGCAACACATTCGGGTTTAAGTGGAAGAATATGCAAGGTTATATGAACTTTTCTAGGTGTTGACACATCCACACACATGCAAATAGTTAAATATATAGCAAAAGAAGGGCTAATTAAGAAAGTTAGACCTCCAAACACCCTTCAGTGTGACAGCAGATTTAATGAGACATTAATAGAGACGTCTTCCTGCTCATTGCCTCTCTGTTCGCCAGAAGAGAAGGAAAAGAGATGTGTTTGGTTTTTAATGAGCCAGAGAATTGGGGGTTGTCAGTGCAACCTTAGCAGTAGCAGGGTTTCACAACGAATAACTCAAATATCAGCCTCCTTCTGCAAAGGCAGCACTTTTATTACAGCACAGAGCAAGGGTTTCGAGTCATGGAAATGCATGCTGGTGATCTGTGCTACCTTTTCATCACATTAGGCATCTTTGTGGGCCATGTTTAGTAAAGCTTTGAATAATATGTGATGTATTACATTTCCAATTCATGATACATTCACATTTAGAATCCTCTTTACACGTTCCTCTGCAGGTGCGTGCGTGCGTGCCTGCCTGCCTGCCTGTGTGTGTGTTCTTTCTTTGTTTGCTTTATAGGGGATTACCTCAATTAAAATTACAGGTCTACAGGATCAGCGCCTGCTGGGAGTTTTATGCTTCTCTTTAATAGACTGAAACAAGCCAGCGTGTTTTAACTTGTGCTCAATGCTTTGTAAAGGGCTACTGAGCACGTCCCATATTAGTATTAGCAGTAGGCAGAGGGTCAGGATGCGTACCAAGCATCCAATGCACTATCGTGTGAACTGCCTCTAATAGAAAACCAGAGTCTTGGTTTGCTGAATGGTCTTTGGCATGAAAGACGCTTGTAATCTGTTTTGCACTCTGGAGACTGAACCCTGCTTCCTTCACAGTGCAATCAGAAGGCACAAAGGAGGGACCCACGTGCATGGACAAGAATCACGGCTGTGCACACATCTGCAGGGAAACACAGAAGGGTGGCATCTCCTGCGAATGCCGACCTGGATTCCAGCTCACCCGTAACATGAAGGACTGCAAATGTAAGTCATATCAACCTAATACGCACAAATGCGTACGCACACACACACACACACACACACACACAGGGAGGTTCTATAGGCTCCTCGGGAAGAGGTGATTGGGGTTGCAAACCTGCCGATGATGGATAATTGCAGTCATTCCATAAATGCCTTCCGACAAATCTGAAGTAGGCTACTGACATTTAAGTTACATTACAAGGCCTGGACTAATCTCATGAACAGTCCTTGTAAAGAAAACCATGTTTATCAAATAAGGAGAGATTCATTTATACAACCAGGGCAAGTGTGGAGGTTACCCAAAGGGGACTGTGCTGATGGACAATGCACACTTCCTGTTGCCGTGCAACGGAGATCATCCTGTCAGAGCTGGGGCCAGGGCTGATGGGGGATTTGTCTGTGTTTGGATAAGGATTGGAGAAGTGTTATTCTATAGTTTTTCAGTGACAGCCCAGGAAAAGGGCAGAGGACTGGGATAGTAAGGTGCAGACAGGAGGCTCAGTGCCTCCGTGCTCTTTTCACTCTGTCATCACAGGTGTGATACCAAGGTTAAGGCTTCCTTCACCTGCTGGCACATACATGTGTTTGCACATGCTGATAGTGCAGAGACGCTCACACAAACACGTTTAAGCCAGGAGGAGCCAGGACACATCACTTATGTCCAACTTACACCAAGTGCAGCTGGATGGATTCAAGTGAAAACGACCTTAGCTTGTAGGCAATGCTCTTATCTACAGCTACAGTCAGTGAGTTAGTTCAGTCTCCTGCTGAAGGCGACCTCATCGAGTTTAAAACAGCACCTCAGAGTTTCCTCCACTCAACATTCCTCAGGCTCAAGGATAAAAAGGTTCAGTCCAAGGAGCAATAAATGAATAAAGCCCTGACAGTGATTAATGAATTACCATAGCTTCACCACTTGATGTGTTGAATATGCAAATTGTGCCCTTCTTCACATTATGGTACACAGATTTTGACCTTAATCTAAGCCCAGTTGTACACAACTTTTAATAAGCAGAAATGTTGAAAGATGTCTGGAGGCCCAGTTTGTTTGCAGTGAGTCGGAGAACGAGCAGCGGCTGTGTTAATCCGACCACGTGAGGCTCTTGAGCAGCCGTGTTTAACTACGTGTCCCTCCACAGTGACGTGCAACTATGGCAACGGGGGCTGCCAGCACATCTGCGAAGAGACTGACCATGGCCCCAAGTGTTCGTGCCACATGAAGTTCGTCCTGCACAGCGACGGAAAGACTTGTGTAGGTGAGTCATTTCACCTCGATGCTCCTACCAACGGCAAGAAATAATGAGAAATTCAGGCCCAGTTTAATTAACATTTGAAATGAGCTCGGTGGTGATAAGTAGAAGTACAGGCCTTAAAGTAACCATCTGCCCAAGCCTGAATCCTGATCTGTGACATCCAAGGACAAAAGGCTACCAACCAACGTGCTTTCCACTCTGCTGCTGCTCTAGTAACACCTCAGTCCCTGCTTCTGCTTTGGCTTCTCTCTTCCTCCTCCTCCTCCTCCTCCTTCTCTTCCACGAGCACTGCAGCAGCTTTCTGTGCTTCTCAGCCGTGCAGTCAGACCACACCTTCCATTAGTCCCCGGGTCAACTCCTCCACTGCTTCCCATTGGGAATTAACTGACACACCTGACCTAACCTTCTACTGGCATTTATCATTGTTTGCCTCAGTTGACTTGAGTTGAGTAAACATCTTTCAGCTGCTCAGGCTTATTGAACCTTTCTGAAGGGCACTTCTCTATCAGATGGGACCAGCAGGAGCTGGAGAGTCACATGTGTTGATAAATGAGTGCAGATGCATAAAGCAATTATGTCAACAATCACAACATAAACACTAGCTTTAGTCAGATGTAAAGTTGATAAATCCTTCACCACAGTTTATGTGGTTAAACTGAAATAATTCCTGTAAAGAGTGTGTCTGTGTTTGTGTCATTGTTAATATCGGAGAGACAAACAGTAAAAGATTCCGAAGCGTCTGCACATGACTGGTGAAGTGGTTGGGGTTGAGTGGCTGTTAACTTGGGTTTGAGTAGCAGCTCAGAGTTTCCCCTTTACTACTGCAACGCCAATGAGAGCCAGACCCATGTCAAGGTCTGGGCAGCCAGCCTGTCATTACTGCTGAACCCTGCTAGGCCACAGAACTCACCACATCCAAATTATATGTCTTAGTCTTTCTTATTGCCAAGGCAGACAAATGTGGATTTGATGTGCTATATTAGGAAGCAGTGGGTCAGTTAGGATCTCTGGTTTCCTCTACAGAGTCTGGGGTCATACAGTTGGAGGCAGCGCCGCTCTGCGCTGTGTTTCTCTGACACTCTATTAGTTAATGAAACTTTCAGAACAAACAATCTGCCAGATGAGCCACTGATGGAAGAGTGAGACACGAAAACAGTTCTTTTAAGCACAATTACGTTTGAATAAAACTGTAACTCAAAACATTTCATGCTAAAACACTTCAAAGCTGTATAGTCTTTAGTACAACAACATTATCTCTCAGGCAAAAACTTTCTCCTTTGAAGAGAAAAACTCCGTAAGAGTTCGCTCTAAGAAACATTGAAATTAATTCTAATGCCAAATTAAGTTTCAAATGCTCCTAAATGCAATAAATGAGATGAAAATGTCTTGCGTTTTTTTTTTTGTTTTTTTTTACGTAGTGTCGGCATGAGACCCAGTGATAATAACCACTTGGAAACGGCATACGATGCAGACGGTTTCTATAGCAACCACAGAATGTGACAAAGCATCCCTCTTTAGGCTCACTACTAATCTGTACACTTCATCCAAAATGAACATGGTGCCTGACTTGGTTCATCGTCAGCCTGGTGGACTCAGTGAGCTGCAGCTTCACTGTTCAACCCATCCTGTGGATGTTCCATATTCTCATATTCTGCCTCGTTTCATCAGTTTTGTGGTGTCTCTCCTCATCTTTCCTAATAATACACCACACGCTGCTCATTTTGGAAACATTGGTTATTCATCCATCCTGTCGCACCTTTCTTGATGCTGCGTAATATGAAGGGGACTCTGGTGTCAGAGAGGCTTGTGGCCTGCTCACATGGACACATGCAAACACACTTGTTTTTTTGCCCACATAAAAACTTAAAAGGCAGATTTTTGACTGACACAACATCATCGTTCATATTTGCAGGATGTCTGTGCATGAAGTTAGTTGAGATATCAGAAAGCAGCAGCATTGTGTGGAAGCAGAAAAAGTATAAAGACTTGCAAGCAGCAGACACACTCAGGTGTTCAGGCATCTGAAGAGTTGGCCAAACAAACACACACACACACACACACACACACACTGGGGGGGTCTGTGTGTTAGGATGCGTTCCACTGTGCTCTGATCTCTAACTGCACTGACTCTTTGGTTCTGGATGCTGCATGTCGGGTTTGGGACCTGTCGATTATCCACAGGACCTAAAATGAATTAGAAGAGATTTTTACATTATAGTAAGTATATAGTATATAGTAACTTCATACTATATAGTTACATTGAGTCACTAAAGGGCTGATTTATCATCTGATGCACTAATAGGTCAGCGCATTGTTCGCATACTAAACTATGTGCTTGTAGTTTGGCATAATTCAGACTGTGGACAAACGATTCTTTGGGCCAGTTTGGCTCGTAGGACACACTGAAGTCAAGTCTGGAAATTACAAGTTCGAATTTTAAAATAAATTATACATTAGGCAAAAAAACAAGAAGACAGTGATGTGCACTGCAATAGTTTTAGAGACAGCACATACATTTTACGGCTAAGCCTCTGAGTGTTGAGAGACTCAACATAACAGCCTAATTGCGCTACTCCTGAAATGATCTGACCATAAAAGACACCATCGAGTGTAAACATGAATCTGGCTGTCCACGTCTTTCAGCTTGAAGCACTAACCACCACTTTCACTGTCTGCCTTACTAACTACAACAGGTTCAGTACACTGTCGGTGCTGTGACCAGTCTTTATTTGCATGAATGCATGACGAGAGGTAACACTTTTGCCTTGAAATGTCACCCTTTGGTTTCAGATGGTTTCATCAGTTAGGATTTGGAAAAGAGGTTCTGCAGTTGGTTTAGTTGTCCCAAGTGAACGTCAACCAGCTGATGTGACGTCTTATTTCATTATACGCTGCTTTGTGCTTAAACAGACTCTTATTATTTTTTTTGTAAATTAGGAAAAGTTTTTTTTCTGTCTGTTTTTATCATCGTCAAGAATCCATTGCTTAATTATGGACTAATTTGTGTGAATATTGTTCTACAGATATTTGCTTTTCTCTTTCGGAAAATAATTGATGTGGAATCACAACCTGTCACACCTTGAGCTGCTAAAAGGGAGGCCAGCAGCTTAGCATTAGCTAACAAATATTAGCAACTTCCGTCACTATTACATGTTTCTGAAGGGAACAGAAGTTGAGTTAAACGCAAAACATACAGAATTCGTAGGAATACAAATATATTCCTTATATTTAAACACTTGACCTTATTGGACATAAATTAAGATAACATGAAAAAACACAAATTACAGTTAAAATTAAAATCTTTAGGTTCCATTGATTTGATCAACCATAAAGTATTAGTGAAAGCTAATAGAAGCATTTCTAAATTTATTAAGTTGTGAAATAAAATCCTTTTATTTTTATTTTTTATTTTATTTCACAGGTGTGACAGGCCGTGCTCCTATATCAGTCCCTCTCAGAGAACATGTAACTCACAGCTGACTCTCACATGTGGCTGCATTGAAAAATATAAGTCCATAATTAAAGCAACGTATCAAGGCCAGGAATACGATGAGTGAGGTTATAGCACATGACACTAGTTCAAGTCACAAGCTCATGACACGACAGGAACTAAAGTGGTGTTTTGACGATGTGTGTGTGCGTGCAGGGGAGAGGAGTGTCCCGTCCCAGGCAGCGCCTCAGCTGTTCCCCAATGGTAAATATCTGCTCCGATGGCTCCTCTCTGGGCTCTGTGGGTGTGGGGAGTGTAGGAAGCTAACCTAGCAGACACTAATCAGGCCTTCCCCTCCTGCAGGGGGCATCACCCTCCGCCCCCCAGACCTTCCTCTTGCTTCTGTGAATGCCCTCTCAATAACAACCGGTGCCTGTGTGAAACCACACCTTTTGAAAACACAGCTTCTAACAGGCGCCTCTGAGCAGCTCTGCAACCTTCTATAAAGACACAGACCTGCTCTGTTATACTCAATACTTACCTATTCATTAACCATTCTACTAATTATTGTTCACCTATTACACATTTTGGATTATGTGACAGAAATTAATAAATCCACATTTCTGCTTGCTTGCTTTCATCCGTTAAACCCCATCAAACTAAGTTGAGTCTAGTTGTTATTAGTTATAGTGCTGTTGTTGATCATTAAAGGAGCAAGAAGCACCTTCAAATTAGGAATAAAGGCTCAAATACAATGAAATGATCGACAGTACAACAAAAGAACAAACATAACTTAAAGTTCAGACAAACAGTAACTAAACCCGTCATGCAAATAGTATTCTATTTTTTACTTCATTATAATTCAAGCACATCCTGTATGTCTGGTATTAATTCCATAATCAAGTAGAGAATGGGATTTTTAATTGCAATGAAATGTTAATTAACTACTTTAAGTAACTGGATTTGACAGTTTGAAGGATGCACATGTGGAAGCTCATCGTTCTCTGTTACTCATCTAAAATCTATCACAACCTGTGACCGCCAATAACGTATCTGTTATTCAGCAGGACTTTACAGAAAGAATGAAGCTCAGGATCCTTCAGACAAGCTTCTTTCATTTTACATTATCATTTGAAATGATAAAAAGTATCAAGTGCAAGGAATAAATTCCACTTTTTTCATTCTGTTCTGTGGCTCAAAGTCATTTGTTTCAGCACATTAGCAACGCAATGAACAACAGCGCATGAGTGGAGGGAGGAGAATTATATTGCTAATGCAAAGCAGCCCAATTATCCAAGCGAGCTGACTTCTTTTAAGTAAAGCAAAATAAATGAATAATTCTGAAGATGCATCAAAGAGATTCTGTTTTAATTATACCATGTTAAAAATAAAAAAGCAAGGGAAAAGGTTTGTTCTCTGAGGACGAGCGTGTTCAAGGTGAGACCTTAACAATAGTTGTTACTACTGTATTTGAGGTTCCTCATGCTTTTTTATAGTCTGACCTATTTCAGCGCCTCGTGTCCTACTTTCCTCTTTTTCCTTCATAAATAGAAACATGGAGAAGGAGCCTTGTGTTTGCATCCTGTTGCACCTGGCTTGTCTCTGGGTTACCTGTTTAACTTTTAAAGGATCTGTGTGATTCAGTCCAGTTTCTGTTCAATACTGTAAAACCTGGACCTTCTGAGCTACTGTTCTCTGGCTGCATGTTTGCTGTTTGGTCAAAGCCCTGTTTTCACCTCATGATTAGCGCTCGTTGTCATAAAGGGCTGATGACGAGTTGCATTGCGGTCGCATGTCTACAGGTCTAATGTAAGTCCAGAAGTCTTGCGGCTACTGTTTAAACCTTATGTACACTGTCTGAACCTCAGTGTATGAAACGTATACGGCACAGGCTCGAAATTAGACCAAACACCCTGCACATCACACTGCAATGTGTTTACAAAAGTCTGCCCGCTGCGCCTGTAATTGTCGGTTGCATGCCGATGCACTGGGCCGTAGATGTGGCTGGTGCGCATCCAGAACACACAAACCCACACACATACCAGAGCATGTGTCTCTGCCCTGTCTTCACAAAACCATAATGTCAGAAATATTTATTTGCTCTCTGTGCACATAATCGTTACTGTTTGGTGAGAGGTCTGCCTGACTAAGAGCTTTGGAAGCGAGCCCTGACACCGTCTGAGTCTGCTGAGTCTGACCAGGATGCGTTTACTGTAAATCAGCTCTTATTAATACGTTTGTTTGGTTTTTCAAAGTTGCATTTTCTGCCTTCAAACATTATGAATATAAAGTAAAAGCATTTGAGTCAATGATTGGAAGAAAATTTATAAATACAAATCATGACAACATATGGTGAACACACATACTGTAGCTATATCAGCACAGAATGGCCACAGCCAGATGCTTAGAGGTAATAAAAAAAGATTGACTGTGTGTTCAGTAGAATAGGAAATAAGACATTTGTACCAAGACTAAAACCTGCTTTTCATATTTACTTTAAGTTGCTCTATTTTATTCAAACATCACGTTCAACTGTTCAAAACTGAACTGTTCTGAGTTGTTGTCTGTGAAACGGCTATAAAACGCAGAATAACATCGGCGTAAGCACCTTTCTTAATTTGATACAAACTTCCAGCTGAGTTTTATTATTATGATTTGAGAGGACCTTTAGAACGTTTTATTGCAGCTGCTCCAGGCGGTGCAGATTAGGATTTAAGTGAAGAGGATTAGGTGTTTCCCCAGAGGAGCCAGGCTTTCTAATGTTGCCTCTTAGTAGTCTTAGTCGTGTGTGTTCGACCAACCCGAGCGTGCTGCCCGCAGCCACAGTCCATTAGAGAGATGTGAAGATGGCCGCGAACCTCGCAGTGAGTTCAAGTGATTGTTGCAGGTCGCAAATGTGCTTTGATGTGAGGCTTGTTTTAGGCCACGCGCGTCTGTTACCATGTGTGAGAATAATTCTCCTGCACTACTGCTTCAAAATGAAAATCTCTGTGAAATGTGTTACCCTCTAGAAAAGAGACCTCAGCTCTGTCTTGACTGTCCCCCCACACCACCACCACAACCACTAATTTCTTTTTCTTTTCCATTCAGCCCAGGCAGCACGGGGGCTGAAATTGCTTTTTTATCCCTAAAATGTCAGGAAGGTTTGGTCAGAACCAGGAAAACCAGGTGATTTGTGTCTGCATTTGTCTGACGCCATGTAATTCACCTTGCACAAAGAGAAGCCAACATATACACTACCATTCACTTCGAAATGTCTTTATTTTTGACAGAAAGCATTGTTTTTTTTACAATGAAGATGAATTTAAACTATTCAGAAATACACTGTCTACATTGCTAATGTGGTAAATGAGTATTCTAGCCGCAAATTTCAACTGCAAAATGTTTTTTTCGTGGAATAACTACATAGATGTATAGAGGCCCATTTCCAGCAACTACAGTATCACTCCAGTGTTGTAATAGTACAATGTGTCTGCTTATTGTGTCAAGGCCAATGGAGATCACCAGATTACCTCAAATGAACAGCTAAAATGCAATGCTGTAAAATGGAGGAAAACAATTATTATTTCAAATATAAATCATTATTTCTAACCTTGTCAATGTCTTGACTCTTAATAAAAAGTGTGACTCTTTGTGGAAAATTGCTGTCTGGGTGGCCCCAAACCTTTCAACAGTAGTGTATCATAAAAATGTTCAGCCCTTTACTTCTTCATCTTATAATATTCCTCAATGCCTGTCTGCTCACACTGTTCACATTATCTCCCCACTTTTAAACTCGTTCACCTGCTATTTTCATGACTCTTGGTATCTCATCTTCACGGATCATCTGAAGCCTGCTTTATTCATTCTGTGTCGAACAGGAGACAAAAATAAGTAATGTGGCTCCTACTGTAGTCTTACTAGTATTCCATCATTAGTGTATTCTGTCTCAAAGTAGGTCAACAAAGCCTCAACTGTGTGTTTTTCTTGTGTCCCTGCAGAGACCTGTGCAGTGAACAATGGCGGCTGCGATAGCACATGTCACGATTCGGTGACAGGAGTCCGCTGCAGCTGTCCCGTTGGCTTCACACTGCAGCCGGACCGCAAGACCTGCAAAGGTAAAGCGTCTGCTCGGGACCCAGGCAGCGTCCAGCCTGCACCTGTCCAGCTATCGCCAAATAAATCTCCCGCTGGTTGATCTGCCAGGCAGCGGGCAGCGTCTTCCTCCACCTGGAGCCTAGACACTGATTATGAAGTCATTCATGCCGCTCCCACATCCCACATTAGCACATTTGAAGGGGTTAATTCCTTTTTTTTTAGGCTACACAGTTGTTTTGAATCCACGAACTCTCTTAGTGTTTCCCCCGAGTGACACCAGCAATTTTTACAATTTAACTTGACATAGAGTTCAGCAGAATTCTGTCCCATCACTGGTTCTCCTGCTGCATTGTTATCATTTTTCATTTAAGGTGTCAACCTGCACAATGCAGCAACTAATACAAATACTTGCAAAGGTACCCAGTGTTATAACAGGAAACTTCAGGAAGCAGGGATGCTGCGAAGAGTGAATGAGGAAAAAGTGTTTCCAGAGAAGTGGACCATGAATATGACTCCTCTGTGCAGCTCAGTGTTACACAGCGATGACAGAAGTTCACTGGATCTTAAACGAGAGGAAAACACAACAGCAGGCAGCAGGTTTTGCTGCAAGTGAGACACGTTAAAAACGCTCACACGGAAAAGGGAAGAGTTCCTTTGATTTCATTTGTGATGTATTTATTCCAACCAGATGATGAAGACTCCCTCGAGAGACAGACGCCTCATTTGTGATGATGATTCAGAGTGAATCAGAGATGGTTAATGTGCTGTGGTGGAGCACCATTAAAGGCAGGGATGACATATTGATTGGGTATTGGCTACAGAAATAAAGACCTGAGTAATCGGAAGGAGGAGGACAGTGATGATTTAGAGGTCTATTGTGTGAGAGCTGCAGTCTCTTCCAGCCAGGAAGGAACTCCCTGCAGCTCCATCCCAGTGTCTGAGGATCTGTCGTAGCAGTGTGGCGTTTTATTCCTGTAACAGTTCTCACCTGCTTCACCAGCCTTGGTGAAGCAGCTTTTACCTTCCATTTGCTGTGATGTCCACTAGTCACGATCTCTCCCTGCTCCTAGACATTGACGAGTGCCGTCTCAACAACGGGGGGTGTGATCACGTGTGTCGGAACACAGTGGGCAGCTTCGAGTGCAGCTGCAAGAAAGGCTACAAGCTGCTGACCAACGAGAGAACCTGTCAAGGTGGGTGACGCTCAACACATTCAAGGCCTCGCAGAAGCCCAGTTTACACATTCTTTAGCCGGCTCATGGCCTGTTTGTCGGTCCTGTCTGGTGGCAGCCACCGCTCAGCAGGAGCTGGGAGCACTGGCTGCAGGACAAATACTGTAAAGCTTTAAAACCTCTGGTGAAACATCTGGTGAATGAAGACAAGTGGGCTCGACCCATGGAGCCGAGCTCAGCGTCTCTGAGTGGAACAACAGATGACACGTTCCGTTTTTGATCCCGTTTTCTTGATGTGGTCAATCAATACCCAGCCGCTACACATCGCTTCCATGTAAAGCTTCGCTAAATAACATCATTATTTACAAAAACATCACATGCGGTCAGTGAGTGCGAAGCTGGAGCCACTCCACCGTCGCTCCCTGTTTTTGTTGGGATGCCTTTCTTTTGAGTTTGGAGTTGAACAATGCAAAGGTTATTTTGCCAAAGTACAGCGACTGAGGGAATGTGGTGTGTGCATGTCAGAATGCACGTCTGGGGCAGCAGCTCAGCCACGTGCTGTTGGGGAGCACAGGAGCGACGGTGGAACAGAGTCATCCTTGTTCAGTGCCTGGAGAGCAGGGCAGCGATAAAGGTCCCCTTCTGCTGAGTGAGGTGTTGCCAGGCGCAGGCCGAGGCTGCTCCTGCTCCGCTCCCTTTCCTCACCTGTAGAATGGAGTGTTCTTGGTGATTCAAGGAAGACTCCAGGGATATGTCATCATACTGCAATTCCATCAAGTCACTGATTCACAAATCAGCGTAACAAATGGAATCAGAGCCACAAATGTCGTCACTGTAGCCTGTAGAAGTGGACGAATTAAGTACTGACTGCAAGTCAAACTCCAGGACCCTGAACATGTGGCATGTGGGTTCCCACGGTCTGTCAGTGGATTATATCCTAATGAAATGCAATATAATAACCCCTATCAGCAAAAAACAGAACCTGCAGCAGATGGACCCGTTGTGGTTCGTTTACAGACATTTGCTGTCTCCATGAGGTGCTGACATGTGTAAACTGAACTCTGGCTTTATCTGGGTTTAAACAGTCACGGTGCTTCCCTGCTGCCTTCGGACCACGGCCTCTCAGTCAGGACGGGGCACGTCTCTGAGCCCCTGTCAGCATTCCTCCACCCTCAACACCCTCTGAAGTTGCTTTCTCATCTCCTTCTCACTCCAAATCCCCATGAGGGCTCTCAGGGAGATGTTCATCAGACCTCAGTGGGAACATTACAGTATGACAGAGCCCTCATCCGCTTTGTATAAACAACACTGACGCTTTTTTTTTGGGCTTCAGTCTGAAAACAAGCAATGGATGGAAAGCCTGATTTGAAAGAAACACAGCAGTATAACTGTTGTCATCACACCTCCACTGTGTTGCCTGGTGTGATGTAGAACAATCTGCTGATGAGCTGCAGATTGACTCTGCGTCTGATTCCCAGAGTGTTGGAGTCGTTGCATTGGGCTTAGGTTATGCTTAGTTTGCTAAAGCCACACTTTCACAGTGTTTCATACAGTGAAAGTTCATTGTTGCTTTTCTGTCCTAAATATCACTCTATGTTAAGCTGAGACATTAGGCTCCTTGTGGACCTGCTTGTTCTGCGCAGACATTCATCAAGCTGCCATCATTCTAACCCGTTATTTAAGTGAACTCCTGTAATTGCTGTGAAGTACCGGCATCATCTGTGTGATTGTGGCTGGCGCTGCCTCGTAACCTAGAGGAGGATCAGACTTTCTGGATGAAAGAACGATGCTCCTGGGGAAAATCCTGGGATCTCTTCATTTTTAAATTAAACAATTAGACAGCAGGCAAAGCTGCAGCGCAGCCCTGTTGTCTCCCAGGATATGCTGCCTGGGCTTGACACAGGATATTGCTGACATTAAAGAAAACCTTGATCGTAATAAAACCAAATGTCATTGTGTCCCGTAGCTTCATGTATCCATCCTTTGGTCTTTGAGCCCCTTGACATTTTAGGAACTTATCAGGATGCGTGTAAGGAAGCGTCAGAGCTTGGAGATGAGATGAGAGTTGCTGACAGACAGGAAGGAGCTCATGATGAGTAAAGCTAAGACAGAGCATGAAAAGTAGACAATTGGTTATTTGTAATAAGCATTCATATTAGTATGTTTATTCTGATTCGTCAACAAAAGTTTTCCATTTAACAGATGATGTTAGATGGAAGATGGAAAAAACAACTGACTGGCAGGTTGTCTGTAAAGTTCTTCAACTCCTACTATCAAGTAAAGTACAGGCTTTCGTTTGGAGCCATTTCTTATTTTAAAAAAGTCCTTAGAAAATTCCATTTCAGCGCATCGAAATGGAAAAGTGGCGTGACAGCAGGAGGTCGGCCTCTCGGCGAGAAGCCACCTTTTGTTGCTGTTGTTGTTGTGACCTGTGATTTGACCCACTGCATCAAATTTACCAGGAAACAGGGCTGATGCCGTGATGGAGGGTTTTATTTTTATGTTGGGAGAGATTCTAACCACGTGCCTTTCTGCCCACACAGACATTGACGAGTGCTCTTTTGATCGAGCCTGCGACCACTCCTGTGTCAACTCTGCCGGCAGCTTCCAGTGCCTCTGTCACAAAGGCTACGTCCTGTACGGCCTGGCCCACTGTGGAGGTGAGCGTGTCCACCACCCTTCACTGCATCCTTCATCCTTCAGGTTGAGCCTCCGTTAGTCCTCCTCATCCTTGGTCACAATAGAAGTGGATTAATGTTGATTTCACATGACAGAGCAGGCTTGAATGAAATCCCAGCAGCTTATCACTGGAGCACAGCTTCAGCTTTTACATGCAAACATTAAGACTCAGCTTTACATTAGATTAATATGATACTATAAGTGATTTTATTTGTAGTCTATGTGTTTGTGTTTATGACTTGCTTCATTCGAGCTGATTGCTTTTCATGTCTTTGATTCGCGGTCGGTGTGATTCTAGGACATGTCCTGTCCTGCAGCTGCATAAAAACTGCATGTAACTAAACGCACTCTGATAGATTCCACCATTTTTTAAACTCTGCAAGTTGGTTTTGAAATGAACAGAAAACAGGTGGCTGCCTGGAAGGCAGGAAATCAATCAGGGATCGTACGCTACACTTGGCAGTGATGCAGAGTGTCGACAATTTGTGCCGCAGTTAATGGACGAAAACATGAAAAGCCGTAGTTATGGTCCTTCAAGGTGGAGTGTGACGATGTCCATCAAGCAGGAGCAGGTACCTCCTGCACTCTGGTGCTGAACAGATAAGAGGAGCAGCCTTTGGTGTCAGGAGGAGGTGCGTCAGATCTGCCTGGCAGGCGGCGAGAGACCCGCCACAGCACATCAGGGTGCTGCGGCGGGCCTTTGATGGAGTGTATATCTCTAGTTAGAATCTGCTGCTGTCTCTAGCACCTCGGGCCTCACACTAGTTAGAAAAGACACGGAGAGAAAGTCAGCATGTGCACTCGAAAAACGCAGATTTGCCGCCATCCGCTCGATGTTTTTTGTTTGTAGTTTGACAGGTTTACTGATCAGGAATGCTGCTACAGAATGTAGAATAAGGAATGTTACAGAGACGGTACAAGCAGAGCGCTGCTCTCCGTTACACCATCAAATGACTTCAGGTTCCTTGCTTCATCCAGCCATCTTCTCTGTTCTTCTCTGCTCCCTTCGTTGTATCTGTATCAGCGCAAGGGATAAAAGCAGCCAAATTGGATTTTTAAAGCTATTTACTCACATGATGGACTGTGATCAGGCCACACTCAGCTGCTGGGACAAGGAGATGGTCAGGCATAAGTGACTCTGTGCCATTGTGAAGAGAGCTGCTGATGAATGATTTCCCGTCTCGCTTTTCATCTATGTTGTCGGAACTGTTGGATAACCTCAACAGATTTATGACGATCCGTGTTGTACCTCCCTCGCTCCCTGCCACAGCCAAGGTTATGTTATTCCCTGTGTGGTTTATCAACAGAAATATAGCTGCCAAACATCCCAGAAAGCTGTGCTCAGTGTTTAACAATAGACTCACCCTAAACAAACCCAATTAGGTCAGTGACCTGCTGTCAAGCATTGTGCCTAGGCCTGTCAGCATTCTTCCCAAGTGAGAGTATATCCAGCCATTCTCCCTCTCAGCTACAAAAACAATCCACTCATTTTCTGCTTATCTGGAAAGAAAACAGACTCGGAGCTGTTGTGACTAAATACTTTGTTTTACCTAACTTGATCCAGTTTGCATTGACCTCAACAGAAACGCTTTCCTCTTTACCGACACAGCGAAGAAATCTGAGAGAAGAGGAGGAGACACTTAGGAAAGCACGCAACAGTTAGAGATGAAGAATTTCCACCTTAAACTCTCACTGTGATGTTGTTTGCACTGGGGATTCACAGTCGATGAATAAGCATGCAAGATCGATTTAAAATTTAAAGATGGCGACATTTCCATGAACCCTCAGCTCATTCTGAAATTCCCACTCAATGACACAAAGCATTTGTTGAGTTTAAATGTCAGCTTGCGTGTTTTTCTGGTTTTCTTGCTGGCACTTATCTGCTCTGTTCTGTAAGAACATTCAAAGAAACTCATCTATTTGGTTACATGTCGAGTATGGGAGGAACAAAGGAGACAAAACAACGGTTGCTGGCGGATGAGCTCAGCCTCCATCAGACTTTCATTAGAGCTCTTTGTCCTTTTAAATTGAGTGCTTTGATGCGGCGCATCTCTCACAACGTTTCCAGGCAGCTTTGGCGACACATCAACACAGCACTCCTGATGAAGTCATCATCATCTTGTGGGAGCGCAGCAGCACGTACTTTGCTTTTAATCAGGCTGAATAATTAAACAAGATCAGGGAGAGCATTTCAGATCATCAGTCACTCTTTAAAGTCCCAGCAACTCATTTTCTGTCAGTGTCAGTTGTCATTTGTACCATCAGTACTGTTTAGTGGTCAGAACTAAATGCCTGCTGGAAAAAGTTATGAATTATTGCTTAGGCACAAGTTTTTGTTTTTTTTTGCTCAGGGAGCTCAGGCATTTTGGCCATGAAAAGAAAGAAGACATCAGAACGAGGCATCACTTATATTTTTATTGTCAACAATATCTAAATGTGAATTTCTGACAGGATGAACTGAACTGACCTCACAGCATCTCGTGATTCGCAGCTGTGCTGTTGCTTCAGGAGTTGTTCTCATTCTCTGTATGTGTTTTCACAGACATTGATGAATGCAGTATAAATCGCGGAGGTTGTAAATACAGCTGCATAAACACACTGGGGAGCTATGAGTGTACCTGTCCTCCAGGCTACAAGCTGCACTGGAATAAGAAAGACTGTATTGGTATGTGACAGCACTGCCCCCTAGTGGATAAACCACCAACATGCACACAGACAGTCAGTGATTCATTTGTGGCTGTTATGTTCTCTCAGAGCTAGTGAAGTGTCCTCCTGGACTGGTGGCACCAAAGGCCACTCTGACCTGCAGCAAGACGGGCAAGAAGGAGAGCTGCTCCCTCACCTGCGCCTCCAAAGCCCACTATCTAGCAGGTAGGTGTCTTAAAACGCCACAACGGCCTCTCGAACCCAGAGTCTGAGCTCATTCTCCATTCTGCAGAGTCTGACAACAGCTACTCAGTCAGCTGTGGGATCCCTATTCTCAGAGGGAAGTCTCCTGCCAGGCTCAACTCCAGCAGCAGCCAGAGCTGCATAGGTTCGCTGCCCTCTCCTGTCTCACGCACGTATTAAATGCAGCATGATGAAGCCACACAGATGGTCTGTGCTCCGTCCCACTGTTGCTGTGTTTGTCTGTAGAGACTTTGGCTCCTCCAGTGAAGCAGACGGCTTCTTTCAAGATTAAAAATGCCAAATGCCACCTGCACCCAAAACTGTCTGGCCGTACTGAGGACAGAGGTCGAACACTAGGCCCCGGTACGTGTTTGTGTATAGAAATATGAAATTATGCGTCTGCGTCTATTATTGGCCACTGGCTCATGTATTTACCAACCACAGGCGGTGGGCAGCCATGCAGCAACTGCCTGGTGACGTTCGTCAACCTCAAATGTGACTCCTCCAAGAAAGCCAAAGGGCGACGCGCACGAAACCCAGCCAACAAAGAAGTAACGCGCATCACGTTGGAGCTGGAAGCTGAGGTCAAACCTGGAGACACCACAGGTCGGTCGTGTGCTTTAGAGCCAAGATGTGTGAGCAACGATTTCACAGGATTCTCTGTAGTGACTGACGTGTGCTTATCAAAACGCAGGCAGTTGCAACCTCAGCTGCCTGAGACAGCGCATGGAGAAGCAGGTCAAGACTTATATCAAGGCCCTGAAGAAGTCCATCAACCAGGAGCGCTTCCTGATCCGGGTCGCTGGTCTGGAGTACGAGGTTGCCCAAAAGCTCCCTCAGGCTGCTCCCATTCAGGAGAATTGTGGCCCGGGCTGGGAGCGGGACAGTGGCCGATGTGGTAAGACTGAAGAGCAGCAAATGCTTTAGATATGGAAACGACATTGAGAACTCCATATGAGAAGATCTTTAACTGCTATGTCAGTCATTAATTGAATCATTTGACAGACAGATTGCTACAGCAGATGTTTTTGGCTACATACTGTACTTAATTGATCTGTGGATGTTCCCTCAGTCAGATGCCTGTCGGGGTCTTACTATCACGGCGAGCAGGAGCGCTGTGTCCCATGTCCACCCGGCACCTTCCAGGAGAAGGAGGGGCAGCTGGCCTGTGACCTGTGTCCTGGCAGTGACGGACACGGGCCTGTCGGGGCACGAAACATCTCCTCGTGTGCAGGTAGCCACCGGCGCTTCAAAGCCCCAGAGACAACGTGTGTTTGTTTGGTGGTAAAACCAGGCTCTCCCCTTTGTCCCATCACACCCAGGCCAGTGTCCGACCGGGTCCTTCTCCAGCGATGGGTTCAAACCCTGCCAGCCGTGCCCACAGGGGAGCTACCAGCCAGACTTGGGACGGACCCTGTGCTTCCCCTGTGGGGGAGGCCTGAGCACCAAGCGGGAAGGCGCCAGTTCTTTTCATGACTGTGAAGTCAAAGGTCAGCATTTGCTCTTTTATCCTGAAAATCCTCTCTTATGTGCGAAAGCGTCCTCACAGCTGGGTTTTCCTCTTCGCCTGGCAGTTCAGTGTTCTCCAGGCCACTACTACAATACTACGGTGCACAGGTGCATCCGTTGCCCAGTGGGCACCTACCAGACAGAGTTCAGACAGAACTACTGCATTTCCTGCCCTGGGAACACCACCACTGACTTTGATGGTGCCACGAGTGTCTCCCAATGCAAGAGTGAGTGCGAAAATTGCTGAATTGAGTTTTTGCCATGTTTGAGCTGGAACCTGATATGTTCTGATTCCAGACAGGCAATGTGGTGGAGAGATGGGTGAGTTCATGGGTTACATTGAGTCGCCTAACTATCCCGGTAATTACCCTGCTAATGTGGAGTGTATCTGGAACATCAACCCACCCAGCAAGCGCAAGATCCTCATCGTGGTGCCGGAGATTTTCCTGCCCTCGGAAGACGAGTGCGGTGACGTGTTGGTTATGAGGAAGAACTGTGAGACCTTTTTACTGTTACAGTTATTGTTCACACAGACAGTCGCACAGGTAACCCGATATGTCCTCGTGTCATTAAGGGTCCGCTACTTCCATCACCACCTATGAGACATGTCAGACGTACGAGCGGCCCATCGCCTTCACGGCTCGCTCCAGACGTCTCTGGATTAACTTTAAGTCCAATGAAGCCAACAGCGCCAGAGGGTTTCAGATCCCCTACGTCACCTATGATGGTAGGGGATTCGTGATTCCTGTGTGCCCCTGTAGCAGGTTACCAGTAATCTAATGAGGCATCTTGTTGCATCCTGTGTTGTTTTTCCACGTCCAGAGGATTATGAGCAGCTGGTGGAGGACATAGTGCGAGATGGACGACTGTACGCCTCAGAAAACCATCAAGAGATTCTCAAGGTTTGCTGTTTTATTACTCATACATCATTCATGTGACTGGAGTCTAATGAGTCAGGTAATGCCTTAATCCTGATAATATCTGATGTTGACATTTTGTGGCATTGTGTAATTAAGAGAAGGATTTAATGTGATACTAATACCTGACACCTGTTTGTTCTTCACTATAGGATAAAAAGCTGATTAAGACTCTGTTCGATGTGCTGGCTCACCCCAACAACTACTTCAAGTACACCACTCGGGAGTCCAATGAGATGCTCCCTCGCTCCTTCATTCGCCTCATAAGCAGCAAAGTGTCAGCTTTCCTGCGGCCATACAACTAAAGGGCACACGGCTGCTGATGTTCTGGATCGCGCCCCTCCCCGACGTCCCCGCCACCTTACAGACCACGCCACATGACTTCCACAGGGCTTACTGTACGAAGGCACACCCTCTCTGATTTTCACATAGACTTTGACAATACTATGCAGGCCTGAGAAATACTGAACGTTAATTGTGTTTTAGGTTTTGTTGTGAGGTTCTTTTCAGTGCCGGTCTGCCGTCTCGAGCTTAAGCATTTAGTGGGGATGTAGAGTATGTGAGTGGGTTTGGTTTCCATTGTGTCATGCAATGAAACCACAGAACAAAACAACAGTAGAGACGCTATTTCAGACGCTAGGAGTGACGTTTGGTGTGTGGTTAGAGCTTGTTGTGTTTGCTTAAAGGACTGACTGCACCCGTTAAGTATGACTGTAAGTGTTGTTTCGTGTTGTGTGACCCGGGTCCATCCTCAGTAGCTATGTGCCGTCCGTGAGGAGGACCACCTGTTAAATTCACATGTTCCAGCTCATTCCAAGCTTTACTGTATTTGTGCTCTTAGAGCAGCGTCCAACTGTTAAAACAGTTTAAATTTGCTCCAAAATGCTCCATTTGTTACAACCTTCCATTCCTGTTGCTCTTTCTCGACTTAAAGCAAATACACGGTGGAGATGATGTGATGTTTAGTGGAACACGTCTCAGTGAGATAGAGAGAAATGAATGTCTCGGAGGGACATTATGTTTGCTGCTTCTTACAAAAGGTCACTTTAATTCTTCAGTCTCATTGTCTTCCTCACCTCCTCTACACACTAATAGTCTAAAGGGTCTAGCTCACAGTCTGAAGCTCTATGATGATACACTCATTGCCGTCTGTGGACCATTTGATCTTGTCCTGTAAATAATTGAATACTGTAAGTTTGACTTCTTAAATCCTGATTTGATGCCAGAAATCCCTTGGTGTCCCTGCTGCCTGTCCATATTACATCCAAATCAGGTCTGTTCACACACCCACTCACATCTGGTTTTAATTAAGAAAGCTCCAAAAAGGTTAGGGTCACATCTCGTGCACTAGACTTTGAACTCATCATCCTACCTTTTGTAGTGCAACGTGCAATGAATGGAAATTCACACCATAACTTTGTGACCCACAACAAAGCTTGTGAAATTGTGATAAATACTAGTTACTAGAGGCGTCGTTGTTGTTATTCAGAGGAAGTGTGAGAAATGTTAAGTCTGTTAGAATGTAAGGAAATATTTGAGTATTTGATGTGTAAAAACATTTCAGAAAGCAACAACAAAAACAGGGTAAAGTTATTTAAGTTTAGGAAGAATACCTGTTGGGATCTGCCAAATAGTTGTGACTGAAAACACACTTCTTTGTTGATGAACTGCTCCCGTCAGGTTTTTACTTGTCATTAATAGTAGTGGTTTTAAGGGAGTATGTCTGACTTGATGGCACAAGGAGGTGGTTTTCCTATAATCTTCCCATAGGCCTGAATCAGTAGAGACTGACACGTATTAATCCCAGCCTGTTTGCCGGTGCCATGGATCAAATGGCTGTTTTGGGGAAAGAAGTCCTCATTTGTGTAAATACATTAGAATATAAATTAAGGGAAAGTACAACTCGTGCAAGCCGGAGTCACAGTACCTGAGCTAAAGGATGACAAAGGGAACTTGGCCACAGCGCTGGGCCGTGACCAACCAAACATCCTCTGCCCGTTTGTCAGATTAGTTACTTTTATCTGGACGGCGCCGTTGTGCAGTGTCCTGGCACCCCACACACACACACACACACACACACACACCTATCAGAGTTAGCTTCTTTCCTGCAATATACATTGTTTTATTTCTTTTATAATTGTTGCCTTGTAATGAGAGTTTGCTATGATGTATCATAGAGTTGATAATTATATTTGCACTTGAATTGTTATTGCTCATGTAAAGAAATGTCTGGATTTTGTATTGTCTTTTTAAATGAATGGAATCGGTGTTATTTCTTATTTTCTTGTAAACTGCTCACTCACCGTTTAGTCCATAGAGATGAAACACATAACATTATCAGCTGTAAAAATAACTATGTACAGAGAGGTCAATGGAACAAGTTTGTACTTGTTACTGCCCCAAACACTTATTAAATAAACATACTGTACTTCAGCTTCACTTCAAAGAAACTTTAATGTCTGTATGATGAGGTTATGTGCAAATAAAAAAACATTACTAGTGAATTATTACAGATTTAAGGAATAATAATTTGAACATGCTAGTGGAGCTTATACGTTTAATCATGTTGTCTTAGATTCAGGTTGAGTCATTGTACGGGTTCCTCTCTACTACACTTCTTTCATCACATTCTATTACACTTTTTTCACATTATATACTATACCAGGACAACTCTAAGGGGCCCAAGTGCAAGTCACAAACAAACAAAAAGACGAAACACAACAACATTAACAGGAAACACGACGACATTAACAGAAAACATGACGACGTTAACACAATGTTTAAACATTACGGAAAGGGTAGAGCCCAGGTCTTGTTTCTGATTGGTCACAAGCTAAGTCAGTCTAATTTTAATTTCCCGAGCTAAAAGCGTGGCTATGCTGCGCTAATCCAAATATTAAGGGCTATTTACCAAAGGATTTTATCGGAGACAGGTCTTAAAGAAACGCCGCTGCCATTTACAGCTGCCTGGAGACTGAATAACGTGGTTGATGCTTGGATAGAAGCTTGAAACAGACTCCGTGTTAAAACTATTTAAATTCTTGGTTAACTGAATCTGCAAGGATCTCTAAATAGTAAGTCTTTCTAACAAACGATTCGTGAGTTAATGAGGCCAAACTAAGTACTGTACTGTATGGGGCAGCTTATATACTGAGCTGAAACTTGTCTAAGTGCCAACTACCTTGTTCGGTAGCCAAACAACTGTTCAGGCCCGCGAAGTCCTGATAAGATCGCTCTTTCCACATCATCTTAAAGAGTAGACTCCGTCCAACTGAGTCCTGCTTCTCTTAGTTTTGTTTGAATAGACATTTAATGTTAAAATATGTTGACAGCATGTCGAGGCTTGCATCCAACGAAAACCTTTTATGAATAGCCCTCAATTTTATGATCATCTATTAACATTCAGTTCAAGTTGAATTACTGCACAGCAAACTCTAGGCTTTGAAATTAACTCAATTTTACTATATGTGTCCATGTGAGACCACTGAACAAACTGTAGAGCTGAGTTGCTGTAACTTCTGGTCTCATTTTAATCTGAAATCCCGTGGAATTGAATTTCCTCTGCCATACAGTAATATTTATAACTTAAGTATCACTCTTTAATAGCCTAATGCCTCAGATTGAGTTTACAAGTTACAAACCTTAGTTTGTAAGTTACCAGTTAAAGCAGCTGCTGTAATGGCAGATAAACTGGAAAATGTGTTCTTTAACATACCTATCTGGCATTAACTAAAAATAAAACAATTTAGACCTGTGTCTATGTCAAATTACCCTGCATTTGGTTGCAGAAAACAATTTTACTGGAAACGGGCATATAGACTGACAAAATAGGAACATAGTTCAGAAGTCAGCTCTGTCCCGGGCTGTGCTCTGGATGCAATACAGGAGGTGGGTGACAGAAGGGTCCTGGCAAAGCCGACATCTATTCTGGACCTTGACTTTCACCCACTGCAGGACACACCTTCTGATCTGGGGAGCAGCTTCTGTGACAGACTGATCCACCCTTGCTGTGTGAAGGAGATCTTTGCTCTTTGCTGCAATTAGACTGTACAATAAGCACCTACAGTACCTGTACATCACACACACTCACTAGAGCCAGTTGTAAAACTAGCCATTATAATCAGCTTTCTTTATTACGTTACTGTATATTATCAGCTCTTCCTTCTGTTTCTGTTATCAAAGCAGGTGAAACAATTTCCCTCTGGGAAGTTTTTTAATCGAATCTCTAATAGAAGATGGCTTGTTTCCATCTTGGCGAAGAACAGGGAGGTCTACCTGATTACTTTCTATATCTGTATGAGACCAGTAGAACCAGTAAGATGCTGTTTTTACGCCAAAAAGTGATTAAGGCTAATAGTTTTTTTTTTTTTTATCAAAAATTCATTCAGTTTAACTTTGAGTTCTGTTGAGTTACATTTACAGATTTAATAAACATACAGTTCATTTGACCACTTTCAGGTTATCTGAAAGTTGAGTCACAATAACTTTGTGCAGAGGTTAATGGAACAATTAGTACTTGTTACTGCCCAGAACGCTTATCAAATAAACATACTGTACTTCAGCTTTACTTCAAAAAAACTTTAATGTCTGTATGATGAGGTTGTGTGCAAATTAAAAAGCATCATTAGTGAATTATTAAAGAATAATGGTTTGCTAGATGCTATGGTTTGCTAATAATGGTAATGCTAGTGTAGCTTATATTCATCCACCCCTGGCTGCTGGTTTTACTACATTTAACCAGATTGTATTAGATTCAGGTTCAGCCATTGTACGGTTTCCTCCAATATCTGCCAGAATCTGAAGGAGGAAAAACATGATATTGCAGAAGTTACATCTAGTAAACTGTTATCATTTATTTAGCTGAGGATTGTTACAGTACTTACACCCTGGAAGACATTCGGGGAGTTTAGGAAGCCAGTGGCCACTAGAACCACAGGTGACAGATTTTGGGCCTCTGATGACGAACCCTGAGAGACACTCAAACTGCACAGTCTCCCTGTACCGATACAGGTCGTTGGCTGGAGCCCTCCAGACGCCGTTGGGCACATTTGGATACGGACATGTGATTTCTGCTGGAAAAAGGAAACTGACGAGGTCATTATTCTGGTTAAAATGAACATGATACAATGATTGATGTGTTTCTAGTACTTGTCTGGACCTTGACATGTAGGCGGCGATCCGCTCCATGTCCCATCAGCTCCACATACAATGCTCTTCTCTCCTATAAGGGTTCCCACCAGGCACCGGTAGCGCACAGCAGTCCTGTAGGTGTACGACTCCTCTATGAGATCCATGATCACTGCATTTGCCACTTGTGGAGGCTCTGGACATGCGGCAGCTGGAGGAGACACAGGCATTTGGGAATGAGAGAGCAAAGCCAGGACGGTTCAAATCCACAAAACAAAATGTTTACATCTTGCTGCACCTTCACATTCGGAAACACGTCCATCCCAGCCGTGACTCGTGCAGGTTCTGGTTGCCTTTCCTACCAGAGTAAAGCTGATGTCAGGATGAATAAAAGGTCAGCAGTCAGCAGTGGAAACAGGAAATCAAGCATTAATTTGAAAAAAGAAGAAGCACTGAAGGCTTGCTCACCCCTCGTCACACACAGCTGTAGCCTTGTCTCCAAACTCCACTCCAGTGTACGTGAAATGACCATTGAGAATCTCTCCCGCGGAGCCACACAACTTTCCTTTTGTGGATGAAAAACAAGGGTAAAAACCTCACAAAAAAATAGCTTTGGAGACAAAGCAGACGTTAAACAATTTTACCAAACAGTAGAAGCAACTTTAAGAAACATCACACAAAAAGTGACTGAGGAAACAGAAGTTCTTACGTTCGCATTTAAGATTAAGTCCTGACCACCTTCCATTTCTGCACATGCGATACCGTGAACCGCCTGCGGCCACGTACCCGGCCCCACACATGTACTGGACCCTGGTACCAGAAGGGAAGGATGTCATCACAATGTACTTGTCAGTGAGGACGGCGTTGGAGTTGGGAGCGGCTGGAGGCACCTCACATCCACCTGCTGGACGAAGACGGGACGAAGAGGTCACATTTCTACCCACGTGCTTCACTAAATGGGTGATCGTTGGCACACAGCACAGGTGGACTTACTGGGTTTGTTACCCGACACTGGACTTTTATCAGCCAACTTCGTAGTGCTATCAGGTGAGGGCAGGCACCGGGGGGCTCCAGGCCACCACTGGCCATCGGGGCCACATGTGACCTGCTGAGCCCCATCCAACGTGAAACCTTGCCTACAGGTGAAGGTCGCGTTGTCTCCCACTCGGTAAATGGAGGCATCTCTGGCCCTCACAGAGTTGGTCACCACAGGAGCAGAGCAGGTGGTCTCCCCCACTGACCAAAAGACAGCGCAATTAACATAAAAATACATTTTCTCATCAGTCGTCAGAACAAATCTATAAATCTGTTTCCTCTATTTTAAATAGATTTGAGTAATTTCATTCAAATTTTGCAATATTTCATTTAAGGAACTAGTCTTGCTTCCACCGTGCCTGTAAAAATTCAAGGTCCTGTGCAAATGTGTACACGCTGGAGATACATACCAGACCAGACCGCCTGCTCCGAGGTTAGTTTGGCAAAATTCAAAAAGAACATCATGCAGTATAAAAATAATTATCTTGTCAGAAATGTCGCGAATCATTTGGGAGATGAAACAAACATCTTCACATTCCAGTAGCAGGAATAGTTTCCTTATTATATAACCTCACTGTACTGTAGGTGAATATGACACATAACGGTGGCTCACCTTCACAGGTCGGACGTTCTCCACTCCAGCCAGATTTCTTGCACGTCAAATAGTTCAGTCCTTTCAGAGTGTATCTGCCAACATGGACACACAGTGAAGTCAACACAAACACAGAGCCAGTTTTCTATGAGCCTCTTTGGCCACAACTTACCCCTTATCACACACCGCTTTGACCCTCTCCCCAATGTATGACTCTCCTTCATAGACGAACTGGCCGTTAGACAGCTCCCCGGCGTTGCCACATGATCTTTCTGGAAGGAATCGCACATGATAAGCACAATGTAGAATTAACTTCATTTATCACGAGACCATAAACATGCTGCAGTGACTCCTTGCCAGCATCCAGAGAGTCCCTGAGCAAAGTGTGTCTGTTGCAGTCACAACAGCTTCAACAAATTTCACTGTTGTTGCAACACAGGGATCAAAATAAGACAAAGCTGCCATTTGATAAAGATGGTATGATATCGGACAAATGAAGCACTTATGTGATGATGTGTATCAGAAATACTTTTGCAAATGGTCCCATCCTCAGTTTACAGTGAGACGACTCCCACTGGGAATGGATGAATATTTCCTTATTTACAAAGCAAACTTCCAGCAAGTCTGCAAAAACCAAAGCCTCATAACTTAAAGCAACAGATATAAAATGTGTCTATAATAAATTTAAAAAATAATTTACATGTCCAAACGTCAAGGAAACAGCTCTAGGTCATAGCCTAGGTGGATTAAACACTCTTAGGGAGTATTTGTAGGTTTACCTCAGTGTCACACGTGGACGCTAGTTGACGTCAGGCTGCTTCGGACGTCTTAAAACTGTTTAAAGCTGTTCAGATCCCGGATTAGCTCCGCGACACTGCTTCAGATCAGCTCTGACAAACCAGTTTGCTGTTGGACGGGAGAGACAGGAACTGAATAAACACTTACTCTCACACTTCAGGCTCAGTTTGGTCCATTCTCCGGATTCCAAGCACTGCACAGCTCTGCTGCCTCTGACTGCGGTGAAGTCCTCTGCGCAGTTGAAATAAACCTTCTCTCCTTGGCTGAACGTCTGCTTCTGTGCGAATTTCCTGTCCAGGCTGATGTGTGGATACGCAAAGGGAGGCGGACATCGCTTTGATACCTGAGCTGCGTGTTTTACCAAGATCAACAACCATCAGTGAAAATGTGACAACAACCGCAACGTGCAAAAAGTTGTTTCACAGTTTATTCACCTGAAGCAAACAGGACAAAGGATAAGGCCAGAATATTCCACATCACAGACTTCATGATTGTGCGTCGTGTTCGATGCGAAGACAAATTATGTGGAGCAACTGGAGGATCAGTTATTTATACTGTAGGAGGGAGGGCGACGACACGTGGAACGCTGCTTGTTGACTGGGCTTCTTCCCAGCCCCGACTCCGGCTCCGTGGTTTCGTCATCGTTGATAAATCTGTTTTGATTGTTAGCTAACGAATTTCCTGTATTTGTGGTTGAACCCATGGGTTTTTTCCTCCGCGTCGCATTTAGTCACTTTAGTCATTTAAGTTATTTTAACCAAAGAGACTTACAGGACGAGTGACGGACATAATGGAGTGAGTGGAATTTGAGAATCAGAAGAACAAGAATAAACTGCTGAGCTGAACCACAGACACCACATCTGTGGCGACGTAGTAGCAATAGTACAGATCTGCAATCTGATATTTAGACATAAAAATGTGGAAAACGTAGTCTATATGTAATTAAAGACTAAATCCTAGAAAACAAACAGGGTTTTGTTCACAGATAAATGCTCTCCCCTCATCCCTCCTGACTGACCATCATCTCATAGAGAAGACAGACTGTTACACCAGGAGAGAGCAGAGCAGCGGAAGGACAACAGTCCGACACCAGGACCTGCAGCTTCAAACGTCCGAATAAACCTGGAGCAGGACCTGGTGTCTTTCCAAATGGTCAGCGGGTTTCCTTCATAAAGGCCCAACCTGAGCTCACAACCATCAGCAGCTGCACTGGCTCATCAACTGCGGTCAAGTGAGCCGTCGTTCGTTCATCCGTCGTTCAGCCAGCCGCGCTTCAGAAACTTCTTGCGCCCGTATTACGCGCTTTACAGCAGAACACAAAACACGCTCGTCGCGACTTCCTCTTTTCATAGCGACACGTCTGGTTTGTTCAAAATATGGAAAAATACGAAACAAAATATTGCATATATAGAAAAACTGTCGCCTAATAAAGATGTGTGTACTTTTACTGTAAAATTAAGCACTTATTAGTATTCAAAACTACCATGTCATACTGTGAAACTTTTATAATTAATAACTTAACTTTGGTGCATAGTTCCAGGCTCAGACCACTTTCCCCTTGTTCTACTAGAAGTGTACTATCACCACACAAAGATTCTTGTTTTTTTACTGTATAGTTTAGGATTTATTAGTATTCAAACCTACCAGGTCCTACAGTAACTGTACGGGCCATATAGTCAACTTTAATCATTAATAACTTGACTTTGGTGCATAGTTCCAGGCCCAGACCACTTTCCCCTTGTTCTACTAGAGGTGTACTATCACCCCACAAAGAACTGTATATTTTTACTGTATAGTTTTGGATTTATTAGTATTCAAATCTACCATGTCATACTGTAATACAGTCAACTTTGATCATTAATAACTTGACTTTGGTGTATAGTTCCAGGCTCAGACCAATTTCCCACTGATCTACTAGAAGTGTACTATCACCACACAAAGATTTGTGTATTTTTACTGTATAGTTTAGGATTTATTAGTATTCAAAACTACCAGTTCATACTGTAACTGTATAGGCCGTATAGTCAACTTTAATCCTTAATAACTTGACATTGGTGCATAGTTCCAGGCCCAGACCACTTTCCCCTTGTTCTATTAGAGGTGTACTACCACCCCACAAACATCTGTGTATTTTTACTGTATAGTTTAGGATTTATTAGTATTTAAAACTACCATGTCATACTGTAATAGAGTCAACTTTGAAAATCAATAACTTGACTTCGGTGCATAGTTCCAGGCCCAGACCACTTTCCCTTTGTTCTACTAGAAGTGTACTATCACCACACAAAGATTTGTGTATTTGTAGTGTATAGTTTAGGATTTATTAGTATTTAAAACTACCATGTCATACTGTAATACTCTATGGGCCTTATATTCAACTATGATGATGAATAACTTGACTTTAGTGCATAATGCCAGGCCCGGATTATGTCACTTTTCATATAAAAAACTGAGTGAGGCTAGGCACACACACATTAAATCCTCTTATTAACATCTGTTAGGACTCCAAAGTGTGACTTTTAATATTAAAACTAAATGTTTAATGTTTATATAAAGTCATGGAACAGTCAAAAACTGAATATTTGTGTGAAACGAGGTGTTTGTGTGCCTGAATGACCCCGGGAGCTATGTTGTCGGGGGCTAAATGCCCCTGGTAGGGTCTCCCAAGGCAAACAGGTCCTGGGCTGGGCTGAACTGGAGGAAGTGTCCGGAGAGAGGGAAGTTTGGAGTTTACTTAGACTGTTGACCCTGTGACCCGTCCCCGGAAAAAGCGGCTGAAAATGGATGGATGGACATATAAATACAGTTTTGTGCCAAAATGAACAAAAATATAAGACAAATAGGATATATCCTGTAACTGTTTTATGGTTGAGGAATTATTTACAAAGACAGCAATTCCAGTATTCAGTTGTTGCTTTCTTGTGTGTGTGTTTTTATCTATTTGTAAGAACTGTGCATGAAACCACCTGCAACAGCCATCACACTGTATCTGTAAAAGGGCACATGAATGACCATTTTATAGCACCTGAATGAAATCGTTATTTGTTCTGATCAAACTATTTTACCATGTCTGGAGTTTGTTTTATCAAAGTTATTGCCGTCTCTGTTCTTGCACATTGTAATATTTAATTTTGAACACTAAAATGTAAATACAAAATGTATATAACCTAACATTGAGGATTAGATTTAATGCAATTATTCTCTCTTCACAATACAGACTTACAATAAAAAACAACAATAAAAAAGAAAGTTACATACTACACTGTTTGTGGTGCAGTACTTATTGGTTTTGTGCTTGACTGTAAGGGCCATATTACAGCATAACATGGTACTACTAAAATCCTAAACCATACAGTAAAAATACACAGATCTTTGTGGGGTGATAGTACACCTCTAGTAGAACAAGGGGAAAGTGGTCTGAGCCTGGAAATATGCACCAAAGTCGAAATATTAATCATCAAAGTTGACTGTATTACAGTGTGACATAGTACTTTCAAGTACTGCTAAATCCTAAACTATACAGTAAAAATACACAGATCTTTGTGTGGTGATAGTACACCTCTAGTAGAACAAGGGGAAAGTGGTCTGGGCCTGGAACTATGCACCAAAGTCAAGTTATTTATGATTAAAGTTGACTATATGGCCCGTACAGTTACAGAATAAATTGGTAAGTTTGAATACTAATAAATCCTAAACTATACAGTAAAAATACACAGATTAGGCGACAGTTTTTCTATATATGCAATATTTTGTTTCGTAGTTTTCCATATTTTGAACAGACCGACGTCTCGCTATGAAAAGAGGAAGTCGCGACGAGCGTGTTTTGTGCTCTGCTGTAAAGCGCGTAATACGGGCGCAAGACGTTTTTGAAGCGCGGCTGGCTGAACGACGGATGAACGAACGACGGCTCACTTGACCGCAGTGGCTCATCAGGGTGCCACCACAGACTTCTTTGAAGGTGTCTTACACACTAGTCTGGGAGATACTCATTATAAACATGCCCAGACACACATCTGACTCATATTGTGTGTATGTGTTTTGTAGCAACACATGTTTTGTCATCTAAAATATATGATTAGAGAGGGAGGAACAATACTAGTAAAAAGATGCTGTCAAAGCCAATCCCATGGAGTCTTCAGTAAAGAACTTTACCCTCATGTTTGTCCAATGAGACATTTGTGACAGATGTAAGAGACACTGAGGTTGGGAGGAAGCATCAACTCTATGGCTTTGACCTGCACCGTGACCATGTGTAGGTCAACCTCTGTCCACCGTCAGTTTCTCTGAGCTGCAGGACCAGACTGTGTTTCCTCCCATTTTGCACATGTTTACACTCCTCAGTGACAAAGCAGCTCTGTCTAAAGATAATGAAATAAATCTCAGCCACAGACCTCTGTGGCCCAAACATTCATGGCCCGAAAGGAACCTTCACCCAATAACAAGACAGTTAAACATGAATGTAATCCACTTCGAGAAATGAGCTGAAACTTATGAGGAAATAAAATGTCTTTACTGTAGCACATTGATAAAAATAACCCCCATGATCTACTTATAAAAATGATAACTAATTACACCAAAAATGTATGTAGTTTATACGTTTTTTTATAGAAGTCGTTTATTAATTTATTCATGTAATTTGTATTTGCTTGCAAAGACGACTTAATGTTTCTATTAACGTTTTAGTAATATCTGTGTGCTCTACTTAACTTTCCAAAGGAGTTCCAGATTACTGTTATTGAATAAAACCTCAGACTTTTAGGTTTCCACATTACTTTGAGTGAAACCTATTTTTTCAAAATCTGCTAGTTTTCAGTTTAAAGTTACGTTTACTCATGTTTTATGATTGGCAACTGTGCATTTATTATATATTATACTTGGAAATATGAACTGTGTAATTGTGCATTATTAAAATCAACTTCAGCCAGGAAAGTTACCACATTTTTTTTATACATGAGCAAACTGTAGTCATAGCATGGTCACATAAATTTAGTATATACCAGCATTTCTAAAATAAAAGCAGTACCAGAATACTGTTTAAAACAACTCATTGGCATTGGAACCTAACTTTTTGTTGCACAACAATATGTATTTCAAATACCAACAGGACATATATAAACAGCACAACATCTCAAACAAGTGCTTTGAACAAGTGCATTGAGAGCAGTTTTAGACCCACAACAACAAAACAAGCTGAAACCATCTACCTAATGTTATCTGGATGCTAAGCGTGTAGGGGGACCTTGAGATTAAGTACCTGGGAGGAGTTTATTAGGGCATAGATAAGGACCATAAGGTTTGCACATGCATGTGCCACATTCAAGAACATCAAAAGAGCACCTCTGTTCCCTCATGATAATACCAGTTTCCTTGGGGAGACCTTGATCCAAGGCTTTAATGACCACAAAGATGTTGAGAACTAAACTAGAAAAGGCCTCTTGGATGCAGCACAGTCAACATCAAAAACCTTCACAAACAGAAAATAAAATGTCAGTCCAGTAAAGTCCAGTAGTATAATTCAACTCAATTTCAATTCAGTTTTATTTTTATAGCGCTAAATCACTAGGTTATCTCAAGGCACTTAGGGTTTAAGACCTTACATAACTAAACCCAACAAATCCCACATACAGCAAGCCTTTAATCACAGCAACAATGGAGACTAAAAACTCCCTCTCTAATGAGGAAGAAACCTCCAGCAGAACCAGTCTGGATGTGGGCGGTCATCTGCCTCGACCAGTTGAAGTGAGGGGAGAGAGAGAGAAAAGAAGCACAACTACTGGAGAGAAAGAGACAAGGTTAGTTAAACATGGAACAATGAAGGGGGGTTATTGGATAGAAGAGATAGAAGGAAACAAAGGAGCTCAGTGTATAAATTAAGTCCCTCAGCAGTCTATGTCAATTGCAGCTTAACTAAGAGATAGTTTAAGGTTTTAAGCCTAATCTTAAAGGTGGAGAGTGTGTCAGGTTCTCTAACCTGAACAGGGAGCTGGTTCCACAGAAGAGGAGCTTGGTAGCTGTGGTGGAAATTTCCAATAAACAAGCAGATGAGAGAGTTGTCTTTGTGAGATTTATTATAAAATAAAGGAAAATAAAAATAATGGGGAAAGCAAATCAAAAACATGGATGTTGGTCGTGTACATCAACAAACCAAAAACCAGCTGGGGAGATCAGAGCATACACCACAAAGGTGTGATGCCAAGAGCCCAAAATCCTCAGGTTGTTTCTGTCTTTTAACCCCTCTCTCCGACTACGGTGGAATGTCTGTGTAGCTCAATTAAATAGCATGCACCATCTCATCCCTGTTGCCGTGTGTGTGGAGATGTTTACATTTTCACACCTGTATCACTGGCGTCTGACTATCAGAGAGCAAGGAGCAGTAAGCCTCAACAGATAGAGAGACACAACTCTCCGGCCTTGGGTTTGGAAGCTAGAGTCCAGAGTCTATCAGGCACAGAAAACCATTGAACAATAGGTAAAATGTCAAATACATAACATAACAGATGCAAGACAAACCATAAGATATTATTTGCAGAACCTATGGAAGAAACTGTTTGTCCATTACAGTAGCTAAAAGCTCTGTCTCCCATTCTACATTTAAAGACTTTGTAAGTGAGTAGGGGAATGTTAACTTCTATCCTACATTTTACATGAAGCCAGTGCAGAGAAGCTAATATTTGAATTTGAATTAGCTGGGGGCTTTTTAAGGAGCTGTTAGGACATCCTATGAGTAAGGAGTTACAGTAGTCCAGCCAAGAGGTAACAAATGCATGGATCAGATTCTCCGCAACACTCTTAGGATGCTTCTTAATTTTACCTCATAGGATGCTTCTAATTTTACCTATAATTCTAAAATGAAAGTAGGCGCTTCTGGAGATTTGTTAATATATGATGTAAAAGAGAAATCCTGATCAAAGAGAACACCAAGGTTCCTCACAATAGAATCTGAAACTAGTGTTATATCATCCCAGGTTGCTATTTGACTCAATAGTCTCTCTCTGTGATTTTTAGGCCCATTGATAAGAACCTCTGTTTTATCTGAATTTAGTTGAAAGAAGTTTTAGGACATTCCAGGACAGTCTCGCATTTGATGTCTTTTAAACAACTTTTAATTTTGACTAGTTGATCTGTTTCATTTGACTCACCTAGAGGAGACATGTATAGATTGTTTCGAAACCAAGCACAGAACCCTGTGGTACTCCAAAGCTAGTCCTTGTGCATATGGAGGATTTGTCATTAACATAAACAAACTGGAATTTGTTCAACAAATATGATTTAAACCATCCCAGTGCTGTTCTTTTAATTCTGATGCTATGTTCTAATCTCTGTAATAGAATCTTATGATCAATTGTGTCAAAAGCAGAACTAAGATCTAACAGGACAAGGACAGAAACTAGACCATTGTTTGAAGCTAAGAGAAGATCATTAGTGACTCTAACCAGAGCTGCTTCTGTGCCGTGAAGTTTTCTAAATCCTGACTGAAAATATACAGGTACAGTTCATTGCTACTGAGGTGGTCTGATGATTGTTTAGCTATTAGGTAAATTTGTATGTATATACAGTATATATGCTAATCAGAGATTCTTATCGGGGTCTCCCCGATGAGGGACCATTTAAGGCATCAAAGCATTATATGCTCTCTGAAATTTGTTTTTGATGCTTTCAGTGGAACTGAAAACAAACTTATGCAAATCATAACGAGAAGGATTCAACGTCAGTATAAGAACTGCTTAAGTTTATTGATAAAATATGAACAGAAGCTTAAGCAGATCAAGACACCCCATTGTTTTCAGGTCAAACACAACATAACATGAACGTACTGACATTCGTCAATCATCTCCATCACCACAGCGACAAACTTGGAGTCACTTAAAGGCAATAGTCTAAATGACTAATAATATCAAACATAATGTGAATGAATGGCATCAAGGCAGAACTTTACACAGTGTCTCAACACGACTGCTGAGCTAATCACTATGAAGAAATCCAACAAATACCCAGTGTCACACTCACATTCATAGAATTCAAACGGAATTAGAATAGTCTCATTTGAGTGAAAAATAAACTGGAATGTAAATAGACCTACATTGATTTGTTTTGGTCAGATTACCAGATGAAGGATTTTCATAACCTTGGAATGTTAAAGTATTTCTAAAAACAATTTAAGGTCAAACTGGGGATAAGACATCTCTACAATAAAACTATTGTAAGACTTAAAATTCACAAACGTATAAGCTGGACATGTTTACTGCTAAAAGTTACTCTACAAACAGTAATGTGATTTGCTTTCATGTATACATGTAAAATGTAACCTTGCTGTGTGTGTTGTGGACTGTTCCTGTGCGACTGCACACAGCAAACGTCACTATCAACTAGTGCAAGAGGAGGACAAGAGATACGCCACAGACACGAGAGTCAGTCAGATACTAACAGAATCATTGTGTCTAGTTTCTCGAGCGAAGGAAAAGAAATGTTCCCACATGAGAATGTAGGATCTGGACAAGTGCGTCTTGACAGCGATGAAATCAACCAAGAAAAGTAAAAGTACAAAATTCAAACTAAAAATGAAAAAACAAAGGAATAAAACCTCAAACATTGTAACATAATGTTTTGGCAGTTTATCATGTTAAATTTCTTTGTCTGCTTTGATTGTTCTTAGGCTAAAAACAAACATTTTTTCTGTCCCCACTATTTAGTTGATGTATGAGAGGCGTCCACATCAGCAGCTAACAGACACTTTGTGTAAAACACGGATGTTGTGGCTGGAGCTTTGGGATTTAACTGCTGGTGTCAAACTCATGGAGGGTTAAAAATCAATGTGATGTATTCATACATTAGATAAAACAGGTGTTTGTTTCTTTAAGTCGGCTCAGTCGTCTGCGTCTGCAGCAGTAAAACCGTTCAACGTGTCCTGTGTGAAGAGGAAAGTTGGAGAGAGTTGACAGGAGAAAAAAACAAATAAAGAATGAGGTGTTTGTTTGGTCTGGAATCGAGGCGCTGAACATGAGCTAAGTTTAAAACCTGAGGTCACCAACCACAGTGAGATACTCCTTCAATGTTTCTACTCACTTTCTGAGGCAAAGGAAATGAAGTGAATGTCACTTAATAAATAAAACCCCACAATCAACTGTGACACAAAGCTCCACATTCAAACATAAGAGCATGTCCTACACCTGTGAACTTTGGAGGAGGCAAAAACTATAGAAGTGCCACAGTCAGTAGAATTAACCTTATGTTAGTTTGTTAGTTAGTGTTATATGTTAGAGGCATGTGATACAGTGGCACATTCACCTCATGTACCTCTTCAGATGCCTGGAAGCGCTGGACATCAGGTAGAGCTGAGGTCTGGGACACGCGGCCTTGTGGAGGCTCACCTCCGCTGTGGAGACGAGGCCGTTTGATCTGGTCCTGGCTGGAAAGAGGAGTGAAGCTGTTCCGTCGGAGGAGAGCTGGCGACACAACATCTGTTCGGACTTTATTCTGAGAGGACATCAGAAACACAAGGTGAAGGATTAACAGGTGGTCTCTAACCAAGTGCAAAGAATGTAAAAAAACATGAATTTGTAAGACGGTCAGCTGTAAATATACACTTAGCAGACGCGATTCTTAATGACTTGTTTCTCAGGAAGCGAGTTTATGTGCTGACACCCACTCTGGCTGAGACTAGAGGTTAAAACAGATGCCATGTTTTTGATTATTAGATTTAAAAATAATCCTTGTGCTTACACTGGATGTGTACTTTTTGTGTTCACTTTACTGAAACACAACCTTGAAGAACATGAGATGAATTATTGTGTGATGTGGAAGTGTGTTTTACTGTGATTTACTTTAACATTTACAGTAATAAAGCGAAATGATTCCTCACAGTTACACGTCATGTGGTGAGGTTTTTGTAGAGGCACCACAACACACAAAATCCCAGCTGTACTTTGTCTGAGGCATTAATTAGCACAAGCCTTCCAGATCCAGGTGTTAATTAATTGGACTTTATAACAACACAGGTGTTAAACTGAACAGGTATAAACTTGTCCTTCATCTATTCAGATTCTGGCATTGACTAATAAATTATAACCCAAACAACACTGGCAGCATGTGTATGATGTGACATGTGAAAGTCTGAAGCTTACTAGTGGTCTGTCAGTGCTGACGGCCTCCACCTTCAGGTCAAATGTGTCCACATTACAACCTGGGAGAGAAACAGGAAAAAACTCATGTTCCACAAATGGCTTGCTGACACATCAACAGTGTGGTGACCTACCATAAGCCACAGGGGTGAGTTTCAGAACCGTGTGCAGAGGACACATCAGATATGGCAGTTCATCTGTGCTAGCAGAAACAACAGTTTGTTAGACTTTCTGTGTGGGAGTGAGAGGTCACACGTCCTTCCCTTATTTCTGGTGACATACAGCTGAGCAACAAATGTCACACTTTACAGGGTTCAGTACTCGGGTCTGCAGAGCTCTATGTTCCATACGGAGGCAAAATGTGTTGAGGTGCCAGTAAGTTGCGCCCACACAGGCTCCTGTGGTTTAGTCTTTAATCCAAACTGCAGCCGTTCCCACTTCCTCTTTGAAAACTTCTCAGAGCTACTACTAAGGTTGTTGGTTGTTATTTAGTATTTAAATGCACAACCTACAGAAGGTCACGTCTGATCCTGTTACATATGGAGTCACAGACGAGGTCACATCAACAACAAACCCGTTTTCCTCATGCAGTTGTTTAGTGGATGCTGCTCTGAGCTGGAGCAGTGTCAGATGATTTCATATTTGAGTATAGATCTGAGAAGAATTATGAATTGATGAATAACAGAGTCTGGGCACTCACAGGCATTAGGTGGGGAACGTTTGCATCACTTAATTGCAAAACCAATTAAGTTAAAAACGTAATAATTCTAGCAAACACATGTTTCTCTTCAAGTATGTAACCTGCACTTTTATCCAGGAAGTAGGCAAGCAAGCAGCGCATGACAGCCTGGTGGCAGATGACCAGAACATTGCCTTGTCGCTCCAGCTCCATGATGACTGGCTCCAGGCGCTGAACCAAGTCCTGGTAGGACTAGAGAGGATGGACACGTCAGGTCTAATTACACCAGATGGGTTTCATTTTTTATCAAGGAGGATATTTTCCACAGTTTTTGCCTGCTCCTGTTAGTGAAGAGGATGATCTAACAATAAAAAGTGTGGAATGATACTCGACTAGCAGACTTAAAACCCGAATCACCAACTTTTAGAGAACAGCTCAGATCTTTATCCAGGAAAATGTGACCAACAAGACAATAAACTCTGAGATGAGTGAAAGATGCTCATAGGCTCTACCTCTCCACCAGGGTAGCGGTAGTGATACTTGTCCAGGTCCCTCATGGCAAACTCCTCTGGGAACTTCTCCTCAATCATCTTATAGGTCATCTCTTCACACACTCCCTGAAACAGACACGAATAAATGCAGTGAAAACCTGCGTCAGGCCACAGCCGTGCATCTGTGGCCACAGAACCTACAGCATCTATTTCGTTAAGGATTTTCCATTGCTCATAGGGAACGCCAAGCTCCTCTGCTGTCTGAATAGTGCGTCTTAGCTGGCTGGTCCAGACCTTCAGGTCAGACAGATCGTGCTCCTCCACAAAACCCTTTAGAGCTGCAGCAAACTGAAGAAGACACAAAAAGACAGGAGACAATTACAATCAGGTGAAGTTGGGTAGTAAATGTAGGTGCTCCAACTACTGTTGAGGTTACTGCTGCCGGTTTTATTGAAGTGCTGTGGTTGTAGCTTAGAACATGTGAATTTGAAGAAATCATGTGCAAGAGTTTCACCATGTTTTACACTATTCACAAACACGTGATTCGAGTTAAAATTCGAGTTAAAAGTTGCACCTCTTTGCCTCTCTCTGACAGCTCTGAGTCTCCCCCGATTAGACCCTCAATGTTGTGCTGGCTCTCTCCATGTCGACACAGGTAGATGGAATGGGAGTGCACGTGGATGTTCATCAGATAGTAGACAATTTTACTCTGTATGTAGTCCTGCACTCTGTTCACTAAGAAACGCTGGCCGACATTCATGATCTGGATAAAGGACAGGTTCCTGCAGACGACAGCAGAAGAAGCAAGCGAAAGAGTGAGTCAATAGATGAGGATGTTAAATAGTAAAAAGCTTTTGGTATAATAATAATAATAACAACCTGATATGTCCTTTAGCACATTTTAAAATATTCTGTGTCAGCAGCTGAAAAACTGTGATAAGGGTAAAAAGATCAACAGTTGCTCATGTCTATGGTGATATGAAGTTAGAGATGCCTGAGTCTGAGTAAGATTAGGTCATTTATTTGGGAACATTATGACTACAATAAGAAAACAACAAGCCAACTACAACTACTACAAACGATGAACATGTGTTTCCATCTGCTGGACAATGTCTGTAGCTACAGGTCTTTGACAACCCAAAACCCAGATTATCTACAAGGACGACTAGAGGGACTGTTTTGACTGGACTCATGGTGAGATGATTCAAACAACATCAAGGCAAAAGAAAAAGATAAGATCTTACTTGTCGTGTTCGTCTGGATCTAACGGTTGGTAAGTCACTTTATAACATTCGATTCTCTTCAGAAAATCCTCCATGACGCTGTCTCTGTTCCTTTCAGGGTAGTCTGGACTGGACACCTTCACTTCCTGAAGATCACACATAGTGGAGATAAGATTCAGATTGACAAAGGTTTAACAGTTTAAAGAGAAATATTTGCTGCTGAAGGCTTAATATTTACCATGATATTTTCAGCAATGACATCTGGATCATCACAGACTGACTCCACAAAGAAAACCTAGAATGAAGGACATCACTAATAAGAACCTCTAAAACCACACTTTAAAGTATTAAATCACTCAGAATCTGACCTTGTATGCGTTTTCTTTGGCAAAGTTAAGTATGAGTTCCCTCCTCTCTCTGGTGGTGTTGGTAGCATCAAAGACCTAATGTGCAGAACAGGACATTCAGGACAAACGTCACAGGAATCAAACAGATCATAGTTACTGAGGTTTTTGTATTATTACAGCAATCTGGCCTCCCTCCTCGCTGAGATAAGCCTTAACATCCTTCAGTGCCACCAGAGCACACTGTCTGTAAAAACCAAGATTACGCTGTGAGACGAGGACTTAATCACGTCTTCAGCTCACAATGAGCTTTAAACAAACAGGCAGCTGTTTGACTCACTTCCTGATTCTCATTGCTTCTTCGTTGTCATGTCTGAAGAAGTCATAGGATTTGTATGACTTCACTGCTTCTCTTCTATAAACTCCAAGGTTGAAAACTGACATAAGCAATTGAGAGACACAGAGACAGACAGAGAAGTGAATTAGTGCAAGTGCTGTGTTAGAGTTTTATCTCTTTAACTGCATCTGCCAAACCAGATCTCCTGCATTCCACCACAGCAGGAATCACAGGCACTGATCTACACGGAACAACATATGAACAGCGTTGCCTTAAGCGTAAAGATTTCACTCAAGTACCTGGAGGACACTTAACAAGTGAATACATTTATCATATACACAATGTAGAAGTAGATTTTACAATGTGTTAATCCCGGACCGACCTTTAGTTGGCACTCCAATCCAGTTGAGGTAGCGCGTCAGCTTCTTGGACATGTACGTCTTCCCTCTAGCGGGCAACCCAATCATTACTATCATGGTGGGAGAATTGGTCATGTAGGACGCCCAGGCTGCAGTTTACATCACACAGACAAACACAACCAGAGATTAGTTATTGCACGTGTTGGGCTGACCTAGAAGCTGCTTGTATGTGTGCTGTATACACATGTATACGCCAACACCAAGAAGGGAGGTTTGCGGAATACCAGTGTCACCTCTGCTGCTTTCAGCTCATGTCATTGCTGTCTCTCTCAACTGCTGGTTAACGTCACCTTAACCTGCTTAGCAACCATAGTTAGTAATTCACTTTAAACTTGTCCGTTGGCTCAGTCTTCCACAGCTCAAGGGAAAATAAATCTTTGTGAGCAGAAATCTGGCGAGCTCAGACTTGACTACAGAAACAGATCTCAAGCCAACTTTGAAACCATCAAATATTTCCTTGATATTGAACCATAAGGTTAAACTCGCTGCTAACTTCTGTGTAAAACAGACAGCTGACCATGGATATAACAGTGCTTTTCTCCTATAAATGGTGTGTGTGCATGTGTTTGATTTTCCACACTCTCAGCTGTATGACATTCACCAGTCAGTGTGTGTCAACAACATAGAAAATGCAGCCTAATGTAACAGCATAATATTCTGTAACATATTAGCTGAGGTGCAGGGAGTGCTCAAACACTCATGGTTAGTGCTTGTGTTAATGTATTAACAGTTATTTTTCAGAGCACACAGAGGAACAACAACACACTCACAGCACTTCTTCTCACTGGCCCTGAGTTCCGGCCTTTTAGGATCAGCTAAGACATCTGAAGCAGCAGCAGGTCTCTGTTGCCTGGTAGCCATGATGATGGAAGTCCAACCGTTCCGTCACAGCGGGTCAGCAGACAGAATGCTCTGGTCTCTGTTGGGATCTGCTCAGCACCTCTCTGCAAATTATGTGTGACATAAAATTTGATATAAACACTTACTATGCAAAAGACAAATCATGAAATGCAGATACAAATCGTCCATTGCTTAGACTGAAGGAAGGTCGAACAACTCTGTTGGGTGGATCACTTTATTAGGAACATTTATTGACGTGCAAAACAAAACGTTTAAACTGGTCCCAGACCGACACAATTAAGAATCAATCCCTTTGGCGTCCTTCAGTGTTTAATGGGGACACTTCTAAGATAAGCTGTAAAATTTAATAATCATTTAAGCATTATTTAGAAAACATCACAAACGAAACATCACCAGGTGAAACAGGTTAGAATAATCAGCGGTGCTGTTTAAACGACTCCGCTGTGAGGTGAGCAGGTGAAGCTTTGACAGGTACAGTATCATTTCGGCGTTCGTCGCCGTCACTCAGTATCCGTCAGATCACAACGTGTCCTGAATGGCATTGATCTGAGACCGGCTGTAAGAGCCGCCCCGAGAACAGCATGTCGTCTCACAAACGTTAAAGCAACACAGACACAAAACCACCAAAATATCAGACACTTACTAAGAACCATGTAGTTTTAATCTTTAAGACAACGCCGCCATTCGTTTGCTTTCCGCCTGCAGCACACACTCCTTCCTCTTCTGGGATGTTTAGCTCCTCCCCTCCGGTGTCGGCAGCTGCCGGAAGTATACCTGTCAAGCTGGCGGGAAAAAATGCAAATAAAACTCTTAACCTACCATAATTACGTCTGTTTTTATACTATCTCATATTTCACTCACGGGTTCAAGCTGCGTGTAGTGTATTGCATAATGTTTTTCATTGTTTAGTACACTGGGTGTGTTTATGTCTATGTCTATGTATGTATATATAAAAAAACTCCCTTCTCACCCCACGCGGGTGGTCTCTCATCCACTTTCCAAGCTCGGGTCCTCTACCAGAGGCCAGGGAGCTTGAGGGTTCTGTGCAGTATCTGCTGTTCCTAGGACTGCACTTTTCTGGACTGAGATGTCGGATGTTTTTCCAGGGATCTGTTGTAGCCACTCCTCCAGTTTGGGGGTCACTGCCCCCAGTGCTCCAATCACCACAGGCACCACTGTGGCCTTCACCTTCCAAGCCTTCTCCAGTTCTTCTCTGAGCCCTTGGTATTTCTCTAGTTTCTCATGTTCCTTTTTCCTGATGTTGCCATCGCTTGGTATTGCTACATCCACCACTACGGCTTTCCTCTGCTCTTTATCCACCACCACAATGTCTGGTTGGTTCGCCATTACCATTCTGTCAGTCTGGATCTGGAAGTCCCACAGGATCTTGGCTCGCTCGTTCTCTACCACCTTGGGAGGTGTTTCCCACTTTGACCTTGGGGTTTCCAGTCCATACTCCGCGCAGATGTTCCTGTATACTATGCCAGCCACTTGGTTATGGCGTTCCATGTATGCTTTGCCTGCCAGCATCTTACACCCTGCAGTTATGTGCTGGACCGTCTCTGGGGCCTCTTTGCACAGTCTACACCTTGGGTCTTGTCTGGTGTGGTAGATCTGGGCCTCTATGGCTCTGGTGCTCAGGGCCTGCTCCTGTGCGGCCAGGATGAGTGCCTCTGTGCTGTCCTTCAGCCCAGCCCTTTCAAGCCATTGGTAGGATTTGTTGAGATCAGCCACTTCAGTTATGTTCCGGTGGTACATCCCCCGTGTAAGGGCTTGTCCTCCCATGATGGTCCCTCATCCAGCATCTCATCCTTTGTTCTCCACTGCTTGAGACATTCACTCAGCACGTCATCTGTCGGGGCCTTATCCTTGATGTACTTATGGATCTTGGATGTTTCATCCTGGATAGTGGCTCTCACGCTCACTAGTCCTCGGCTATCTATCTATCTATATATATATATATATATATATATATATATATATATATATATATATATATATATATGTGTGTGTGTGTGTGTGTGTGCGTACAAGAAGGACCCCAGCTTGTAGGAATAAGACCGCTCTAAGGAAGGGGTGAGTGAATTATATATTTAATTTTTAACTTTGCCTTAAGTAAAAGGACATGCTTAAATACTTAAACACTAAACAAAAAAATACTTTGAGTATTTTTGCCAGTGTTTGATGGTTACTACTAGAGTACCGGTAGTATCTCTGGGGTTCACAAGTGAGAAGGATGGACATGAGTTCGACTTACAGTAGATCTAAAACCAAGACAACAATGTGTAATATGTCAGGTTTATTTGAAATTAGACATGTTTACTATGATCAGATTTGTTAAAAAAAGAGTTGTGCATTGTTTCATTCATGTACTGTATAGTCTCATTTTTACACATTATGGATACATGTGAACACACGAGGCAGCCTCTCACAGACCTCTTTCCTTAACTAGTGGCAGTCAACACATACACACACTGCCCATCTGTCTCATGGCTGCATACGAATGGCTCCATCCAGTCTAATAACCTCGCCATTAATCATGGGGTTTTCAGCCAGGGACGTCACCAGGTGGGCAAACTCAGAGGGGTCTCCCAGGCGTGAGGGGAAGGGCACTTGGCGAGCAAGAAAGGAGCGCACCTTCTCAGGAAGACTAGCTAGGAGAGGAGTCGAGAAGAGACCTGAAGGAAAGTGAACATTGATTAGACACCGCTGTAATGACGTTGCTCAGAAAATAGTGAGACTCGAAGAAGCTGTCTGGTGGCCTTAGACTGTTGGTGTCCACAAACCTGGTGCTATGGTGACTACCCTGATGCCCATGGGAGCGAGGTCTCTTGCGATAGGGAGTGTCATACCGACGATGCCACCTTTAGAAGCTGAATATGCTGCCTGGCCAACCTAGACATTGAGAGAGAGCGTGAGAGAGAGCGTGAGAGAGACAGACAGACAAAGAAAGAGACAGACAGACAGACAAAGAAAGAGACAGACAGACAGACAGACAGACAGACAGACAGACAGACAGACAGACAGACAGACAGACAGACAGACAGACAGACAGACAGACAGTGTAGTAAGCTTTTTTGAAATGGTATTAATTGTTTGTGTTTACCTGTCCATCAAAAGCTGCCACACTGGCAGTGTTGATGATGCAGCCTCTGTGTCCATCTGCATCAGGTTCATTCTTCCCCATGGCACCAGCAGCCAGACGGATTACGTTAAAGGTTCCTGCAATGTTCACCTGCAGGACACGCATTCTTGTCTGATAAGCTGTGACTGATGGTTCTTTTTTTCTGTATTCAGCATTTCCTTACATTTATGACACGCTGGAAGTCCTCCAGGCTGTGAGCGACATCCTTCTTGAAGTTATAGGTTTTAACAGCCACAGCGATGCCAGCACAATTAACCGCAAGGTCCAGCTTCCCAAACCTTTCTCTGGCCAGGGACACTGCTGACTGGACGTCTGCCTCTAAAGTCACCTGGGAAAGAGCAAGACACACCCAGTGTGAAGGATTCACTCATAATAATGCCTGCATGTTATTTAATGTGTCTCAGTAATATCAACTTAGATACTTCTTGTAGCTGTTCCAATAAATTACGTCTAACGCACTTGTTTTGTAGACGTTGCTATTAAAAGCAGCTGGGGTAAGTGCAGTATCCCAGACTTGTGTGCATCAGTGTAGTCTGTTCATAGAGTAAACCTTTGTATTGATTCTACATTGTTTGGTGTCTGTGTTTCAGACTCACATCTGCAGGAGCGAAAGCGCAACAATCACCCAGACTGGAAGCCACGACCCGTCCCTCAGAGGAGGGAAGGTCCAGGATCACAACAGATGCTCCACTCTGCACCAAACGCTCCACAGTGGCCCGGCCTAAACCTGATGCACCGCCTGTCACCAGTCCAACCATTCCCTGCACAGACACCAAAGTACATATCAACATGTGTAAATCCTTTATTTTCTCAAGTTCCAATGTCTTTTCAGTTGACAATACTGTGGTAGTGTTTATACATAAACAGTTGATTTTCTGAGTTATGTATTGTTTGTGTGAAAATACCTGGTTTTGTTATGCTGGTCAGTGACCCTTGCAAGTCATTTGCAATAGCATTTCGTGAACAAGGCTGCACAAATACAGGATCAATTGAACAGTCAAGTGCCCATGGAGATTTATTCTGTCTTGTGTGTTTGTGGTTATCCTCTTATCCTGGTTTAATTTAGTCCAGATGACTCAGATGCAGAAGCAGATTAAGTCAAAGTGAAGTCACTAGTCATTATGGAGATTTAATCGTAGCCTGGTCCAGAGCATACATACACGTAAACCACATATTGCAGGCCTAAATATAGGTCATTCACTCACAAAAGTTCACTCATTCACAAAATAGAATATTAGGACATGGCCATAAAGGTATACATTTTTATAAACACCTAGCTGGACATTCATTGGTCATTGGTACTATTGGCTATGATTCTGGCTCGGAGACTGTTACTTTCAAAACAAGGACTGCGTTCACCTCCAGAAGAATTGAAAAGATTCAGTGGCTGGGGAACTGTTGGAATGAATGTCAGTATCCTTTAAGAAAATCCATCAAAACCTTAATTTAGAGGAAAATGTTGCGGATTATCTGGGATCAAACTCAGGTCAGATGGACTGAAGGTTCTATTGGTCAGTGTTGAGTCAACGTTTTGTAAAATCAAAAGGTGATGCCAACTCAACGTGTAAATCACGTGTAGAGCATCACTAATGTAACTACAAACGCCAGTGAAGCTCCGTCATGGAGCAAAGGCAGAATTCAGGCGTTACATGAAAACCTAAATAACAGAAAGACTGCACAGCATTAACGTGCACGTAGCTGACAAACAGCAGCGTTAAACACATTTAATATAATAACTGAAGCTGCTGTTTAGGTGTTCAGTGAGTTCAGAGACAATGCTAATCACTGGGGCGCAGTATCAACAGCTACACATGCAAACATTATTCATTACAGGGCCTGAACACCGAAATGTGTCAACTGCAGCCTTTAAATGTGGTACACGAAAAATTCTCAAAAATCCGTTGCTCACCTTGACACACCGAATGTTCGCCATGTTTGCTCTGCCGTGACGTCACACCAAAGATCGTATATTTAAACAGTGACAAGACCAAACCTATATTTATAAAGGATCTAAATTTTCCCCAATTCATATGAAACGTCTGGGCCTACGAAATATTAAACTTTTTATAGAAGTTTTATTTTAAAATTACATTTATTTTTTTTTCTACTGGACTGGCCCGAATAGCAGCTGGATAGATACTGGCTTACCTAGATACACTCGCAAGCGAGTGAGTGCCATACTATGCTATGTGTGTGAGACCCCTGGTAATTTGCTCCTCTTTGGTGACAGATTGGGAAAGCGTATGTGCGCGTGGCTGTAAAGGACCAATCGGTGCAAACGTTTGGAAACGCCCTTTACCGATACTGACTGACCAGCAAAAAGAATAGAGGCAAACTGTCCAATCCCAGCAGCTCAACGACAGCTGAACCAAACGGCGCTTCGGGGCTCCAGTTTCAAAAGTAGGTGAAGCTATTTATCCCAGTTACGGTAACAGATACATACATTTACATTACACTCTAAAAGCAGTTTTGTTTAATTTCAAATAAAATAACATTGGGACTTTACTAGATAGATAGCCCTGGAAGTGAAAAGTCCCTGGTTTAAGGCAGGCTACTAATAATATGAGAATAAAGTGTTTCCAACATAAAGCTAATGTAATAAAGGAATAGAACAAAACCATTACTTGAATATATCCTTTATTTTCTGAACACAAAAGAACATATATAACCTTTAATGTCCAGTAAACAGTAGTGAACAGCTGTGCTCCATATTTCATATGTAAAAAAAGGCATAAATACATAATTATGAAGGTTTTCTATTAAACCAAACCCTCCAAAAAATACACATGATAAATAAAATGTTTCTAAAGGCATTAAATCCATTTACCTGTAGATTTCAGCAGGACCACGATGCAGTGTTGCCACATTGTGGAAGGCAGTAAATTGTATTGTTGGATCTCCATAGTAGGGGTTGCAATATCCCGCACCCCACAACAACACAACCTACTACCTCACCACAGCACAGCTATGAGCACACTAAAAAACACATCCTGCCTGTTCAGTCTGGTGGTTATCTTTATTTGCATTAAAATTAGCATACTTTTTTTATTTTTTCAAAATGAACAGAAGAAATATACATTTACAACCCTTTGCTTTTTTGTTGTGATATGAAAGTATCAAATTTGTTAACAACCCAGAATAGCAATATCCCAAATATGAGAAATTAAATAGAATAAATGTAAATGCTTTCAGGCACTGATATTTGTTCTACACACAAAGAACTATCATTCTGTGTTTGAGTGCAAAACCACAGCAGCAAGTCTAATCTAAAATGACAGCTGAAGCTACATCCTGGAATCACATGATGACACAGAAAACACTGGAAACACTACATCCACAGAAGAACTTGAAAAAGGTTAAAGGGTAACTTAAACCAACCTACCTGCCAAGGGCCTTGACCATCCAAAATATATTTCTTCTCCCTAAATTTCTTCCTTACAGTACTAATATATTGTATTTCAGCGGTTTGTTGGTGTTATCACGGGAATCCTCAGTCACCATGGTAACAAAACGTGGATGTGGCAGTGTGATGGTTTGTCACCGTGAGAAAGACAGTAGGCTGTATAGTTATCTCCCAGATCTGTTATGATCCTAAAACTATACAAACTACTACCTCATCCCACAGCTCCGCAGCATCTGTCGACTCCAGATAATGTTCATCTCTCGGCCTCCTGCTCTAGGTGGTGGTTCCATGAAAGAACGCGACATCAGGAAGAGGTGACCATCGTCTGCTTCCCACAGAAGTTCCCAGTCCGTGAGTAGAATCTCCGATGCCACGAGTTCCTAAGAAACAAGCAAAGGAGGACATTTGAACGAAACATCAATTGACAAACACTAACACATCAAACGGTTTTTACTTAATGCTCAACGTTTTCTGCTGACATTTATGGCACGCCAACAGAGGCTAACATGCTAGCCAAGGCACCACCTCATCCTTGAAACCCGTTTAGCGTCTGGGCTTTGTTGACACCCAGGCGACATGCACTATGAACGTAAAGGCACATATTAGCAACTGTTGGATACGAAAATCACAAACTAACTCCATCTGCTACACCAACAGCCCACCTCAAAAGTCCGCTAACCCGCTAGCCTACGGTGTTATCAAGCTAGTTGACAGCTAGCTGGACTTGGCGGTTCTCGACCTCTCCGTCTAGCTGCTGTCAAATCCGCCGGGCCAGTCACGCTCATTTACTCACGGCTGTCAGGGTCGTCCGTGCCTGTGAAGGGGATCGTCTCCACTTCCATCAACCATCGTGTGTTTGAGCGTAAAACCACCGCAGCAAGTTAACCGCAATTTTGCGTTGCCCAGGTGACTCCGAGTATCATCCTCGCCATCTTTCTTAGAGGAGCGTGTTGGTTTGTGGTTGCAGGCAAAAACTAAGGGGAGTCTGGTTGCAGTATTGCAGACAGCCTCAAACCACGCCCCTCACCTTAATCACGTCCCTTCGACTTAAGACACATCCCTAAATCACAACTGACCTATGGTGGGCCTAAACGCCATTTTAAGCCACGCCCCGAGCCAATAGAGAGCTGGAACGTCACTGTCGAAGACAAACACAACCCCGCCAGAACCGTTACATGAAAGGCAGCGAAGGGGTAGAAGAAACAATCATACAATGATTGTCTTGTGCATGTTTTTAAAAATAATAATTTACCATAGTAGTGTACACGTCTTTACCGTGTGTATTGTGGAGACTGCAGTAAAGATAATTTAGTTTGCTTGGATGCTCAGCTGTCCAGACCTGCCGTTTGTGGACATTTATGCTTTGTCCAGATCTGCCGTTTGTGGACATTTATGCTTTCGTGGCATCTTTGTAACACTTTTACAGTTGCAGTACATATAGAATATGTTACCTGTATAGGCTCTGGTTCCCTAAATCTTAGTAACCCAAGATGGTAAGTAATCAATCTAAACACCTGCTGACTTTTCTAGATTTAAGGAAACTGAAGATTTCACAGCTATCTTCAATGCGGCCTGTGTCTAATCTGTCAAACAACATTAAAACTATAGTAAATAGGGAAAGCAAGACAGCAGACACAACAAATCATTTTTTTTTACTAAAAGAATAAATTTTATTTCAGCACTGTAAGTCATTTCCCCACCAGTACAAACATGACTGCCATCTTTGTTTCTTTCTCAATCAAATCTCCCCTCCCTCTGTGAGATCAGACTACCAACAGCCAGACCAAAAGAGAAACAAAAAAACCCCAAACACCTCTTTATCTTGTCTTTTCACAAACAGTCTGGTGCTTCCATAATGCTAACAATGATGACAAATTATACCAACCATAACAGCAATGATGATGATAATATTTCTATAACAATAATATGGATTAATTTTAACCCTTTCGCTGCACAAGGTAGATTTAGGTACGTAGTACATGCACTGGAACCAGAGTTCTTCAGTGGGACTTATCTATAGATAAGCAGGTTATCAGGATATCCTGGAAGTGGGATGGCAGTGTAGAGACAGACAGAATAACAACCTTCATTCAACTTCTCAGGCGCCTGCTAACAAACCATAACAGATACAAAATGACACATAATACTGCACAACTTCTACAATACTATATAGCAGATGTATTTTGTAGGGCTTTGGATTCTCTTTATAGGCACAGAGGCAGGGACAGAAGTCTGACGACTTCATTGAGGATGAATTTTCCTTGTTTCTCTTCTCACTGAGACAAATTGGCTGCTAAAACAAGAATATTAGGGCTGCATTTATGTTCATTATCACTGATTCATCTAAATGTTTCTAAATCATGTTTTATACCCCAGAAATTATTTTCTGCTGCTTATTTTGCATATTAATGTCAAAACACAATCAATAACATTGGATTGAAATTAATATGTATAAGTTTGGCATGGTGAATAAATAAGGAGATTCTAGGTCATTTTAAGTTTGTAGAATGTACCTCTTATTATAGCACACCGAAAACAGAATTTGCACAAGGCATAAAGCTTTTACTTCAAACCCTCCCACAGCTTCTAACCAAGGTCGTTAGGTTTGTTGGTCTCAGGTTTGTTTTAGAAGAATTCATCCCCTTTCATCAGCCTCCATGCCCCCTAAGAGAATAAAGAGATCATCTGAAGGAGTTCCAAACCAGCATGACTGAAAGCATATTTGTTAGGTGTGGCTCCTTGTGTCTTAGTGTAGATCTGATGGAAGTGAGTGCAGCACTATCATTATGGTGGGTACAAGCCAATTCACTGTCAAACCTGCTATTTTCCTGTCTGTCTTCTCACCGTGTGTTGTCATATATACACATGTATATGTATACATATCTGGGGGGGGGGGGGTCTAGATGTACTTTGGTTCTCAGTTGTTCACAGAGGTTCTGCTGTTTTGTGCAAGGGCGCTGAGTTCATCTTAGACTGATAGAGTAAACCACAAAAGTTATCAGGGATATTATTATTATTAGAATCAAATGGTGCAGACAACGATTTTCAATTGGAAACAAATGGGCAATATTTACTTACATATATAATAAACGGTGAAGTGGTCTAAAGATGCCATATAAAATACAAGTAAGGAAAATCGCAATCATTACACTTCAAATCTCTAGGTTGGCTAGGCGTGTTTCAGTACTAACTGAAGCAATGGTAGAAGGATTAGATTAGAAGATGTAATAACATTAAAAATAGTAAGAAACACACAATTGAATATAACAGTTTGGATATTTTTTCTGATTTTTTTTCCAGACTCTGGCTAGATACATACAGAAACTGATTATCAACATTAATATAACCTTTACTGTTAGTTGGGGTGATTAAGAGGCAGGGAAGCCAAAAGGGGAAAATGGTAATTATAAACATAAAGACTAAGGGAGAGGCAGAGAGGGAGGCAGTAAAAGTTAGAGAGAAAAGAGCGGGTGGTTAACTCGTGTGTTATCACTATTCATGTGTGGCTGCTCTCTATGAGAATCAGTAGGTATGGTCTGTATGTATGGTTGCGTGGGAGTGGCTGAATAGTCTACAGTAGATCAGACGACAGAGGAAAAGTAAGAGAATTCAATAAAAGGGTAGGAGGGAGGAGGGAAGTGAGACTGTGTGTGAAAACGTGTCATAGTGGGCTTTAGGACAACAAGCATAAAGAATTACTGATCAACTTTCTATTCAACTAAAACAGACACGGACAAAAGAGGGACACTACATCATGTATTCTTGACTTTTTTTTCCATACTAGCTACTGTGTAACTCAGGGTTTAACATCTATGTATCTGTGTGTGTGTGTGTGTGTGTGTGTGTGTGTGTGTGTGTGTGTGTGTGTGTGTGTGTGTGTGTGTGTGTGTGTGTGTGTGTTGATGTGTTTAGTTTTCCATTCCTGCTAGATGAAACCTCTGTAACATGTACTTTTAATCTGTCCATGCAAACTGGTGTATGTCAGTGGGTGGTGGTTTTCAAGGCAGTCAGTAGAATGTGTTACCAAATGATCTCTGATCAACTGACGACCACTCCACTAGGAACTGAAACGGCACAAATATCACTTCAGCACAAAAGCAGAGAGAGCGTTGCAGGTAACAAATACAACTGGATACCTGGTTTTGTCTGTTGTGTGTGTGGTTTGTGTGTGTGCTTTGCGTGTGGATGTCGTCTGGTGAGCAAATTGCAGAGAGGGCATCAAACACCAGATCACATTTTGGCTCGCCGCAGAGAAACCCCACTTCTAATAATGTACTGTGATACACATATTTCCACTAATGTCAAAAGCAGGTAAGTATATGACTCCTAGTAATTCTAGACTTAGTATTTTGGCCAGTGAAGCTATTTTCTCTAGCCTAGTCATGGTGTGTGTTACAGTCCTGTGCTAATCCCCGTGCTGGTACCTACCCTTACCCTATAAACACCTACAACACTCGTATGCTTAAATCCCTATCAATAACAACTATGTGTCCAATCTTCTGATTTCACTTTGGTGCTGTGGTTTTCAGAAAGCGTAGTGTAGCCTAGCCCTGTAGACGCTGAGCACAGGCCTACGCTGTGGCTTGAAGTGTTGTCGTCTCGCTGTAGTGTGTCTAGTTCGCAACAGAGGGGATGTCACACAGCTACATAAACACCATCAGGGTTTGTATTCTGACAACTGTATCTTGTAAGAGTTTGTCCATTTCAATTTTGTGGCACACAAGTCATCAACATACTAAGAAAATAAGGTGCTTCTTGTTGACTTGTTTTTTTTTATAAGCTCATTTCAACCTCTTAGTTATTTAGATAATGTTCTTGGCCACCATCTCTCGAACAGTATCAGTTTGTCCACTGCTTTCACGTGCAGTTGTGATACCAGTAAATGGTACATGCATGTTTCCATTTTCAGATGAAAGCTACTGTGAGGGACACTTCTCGGTCTTTACAAATATAAGTACTCTAATAAAACCTTTTAGTATGTTAGAAGTCAGACGTCCGCCACAAGGCTTCCCTCTCCTGTGTAAACCTGACAGAGGCTTTATGCCAGCCCATGAAGCCTCTGCCAGGTTTGACTGGAGAACTTTAGGAGGAAGTGTTTCCTGCTAGTCTAGTGACACACTGGAGCTTTGCAGGACCAAAGCTCTTACTGGCTATTGTTTTGCTCAACCAGCTGGTGGTGAAGGGATCTTAATGCCACACCCTATGTGCGTGTGGCTGCCATTACTGGCTCGTGTGATTGAAAAACCCTTTGCACAATATTTTAGAAATCTGACTCTGAGGATTCCTCAACATGGACTACTAGAAGTCTGTCAACTTCATTGCAGCATTCCTTACTGAATGTGTGATATTTATCTGAAGGGAACTCTGCCTTGCAGGAGTCACCTAACAGATCACCATTCATCCTCATTTCTTTTGGCCTTAAACTACACAAGGTAGGACAGAGATGATTTGTTTCTTTGTCACCTTGTAGAGGACAGTCCAGTGTGGTTTAACTTTAACTTTTTAAAACAAAGTGCTTCTTTGTCTGAAACCACTCTGTTCACATTCTGACGTCTCTCAAATAGATCTTTACCTTAACTCCTACCTGTCACAACGATTTGCTCAGGGGACACCCCTCAGACTGTCAATTCAACTGTACAGGGGCTTTTTCAAATTCAATATATTTAAATACAACAATAAGTGCTTCTGTTGGGAACAATCAAAGCTTTGGGAGGAAGGAACAATAGGATGGGAAGATAATATAATGCACTATTTTCTTTAGGAGCAGGGTAAAATCTTGCATACTTTAGGACTTAAGGTGCATAAATTCATTGGGTCTCTTAGCACAGCTAAGCACTAGGCTATGCTACATAGGTCAAAGTAAAATAAGGTAATACCATGGTGGTGCGTAAGTGCTCCAGTGATAGTTAACTAATCAATCTCTAAAGGGGGCTTTCGTTGCTAGCGAGTATGCTAAAGACTGAATGCTTAGCAGTGCGGCTAGCCTGCATTGTATGGGAGGCAAGGCTCATGGCAGAGAAACCAGTACATCATGCCCTCACGAATCCAGAAAAAAACTGAGCTCATGTAAGACCTTTGAAACCTCACGAGAAGGCCATGGCAGATGAACAAACCGCATCGACAAGAACTAACCACGGTGACTCGGCGTAGATGCTGCAACCATAGAACTCACATCCAAACTGTCACCATTACCAAAAGCTTAACATCTGTGTGCAGGGATTCCAACAATGGGACCATGAAACACAAAATAAGGAACTCAAACTGTACAGACTCAAACACCCACACCTACGATGGGCCTTGCTTAAGTGGCGGGTCTTGATGCTTATTTTGCTTATAGAGTGCGGGAGGGAAGTACTGAGGAACTTCGAGGGACAGGGCGCTTACAGACTCATGGAGAAATCCTTTCTTCATAAAATAATGTAAAACCACATGAGAAAACTAAAAAGGGACTAAAAGCTAGCTGTGTTAGCCTATCACCATGAGCATCAGAATATGAGGAGGAACCTGCTTCTTCTGCTGCTCTATGGGATAACCTGAACAGCTAACAGAGAGGGCTACAAAAACAAGGAGAGGCAGTCGAGCACATAACTCTCAGAGCACTGCATCCTGCGAAGGATGCCATCACTCCTCCTTCTGTAGCGCTCCATCTGACGGGCAGTCATGAAGGCAACAGGGGGCCTCCACTTCCACCCCCTCTGACTGGTTGTCTCTGCTGGCTAAGGCACACGGGATTGGCTCGGGTACGGGGGCCAGTTCCAAGGGCTGGCCGATGGCAGAGGCTGATGAGCTGCCATTCAGCTGCTGAGCTGCAACCTCTGGCATGGAGCCAGCTTCCTCTGAGGGCTTTGGGGGACTGCTGGCTGGCGGGGGCGACGACATCTGCATGAGAACACAAGTGCAGCAGGCAGATGAACGAGAAGTAAGAATTTACTAGTAGTGATGTTGTACCGTGGAAAAATCAAAACATCTATGTTGAATGTATAACAACACACATCAGGTCAAGATACTATCAAGTTTGTTTCCAGCTTCCAGCACCCAAGTACCCCCCTAGCCCCTCTTCCAGACCTTATATTTTCTTATGATCGCAACAGAATGCGTCTCTCTCAGAGTGCTGGTCTACTTCCCGATTCCTAGAGCTTCTAAATGTAGAATGAGAGGCAGAGCCTGTAGGTACCAAGCTCCTGTCCTGTGAAAACAGCTTCCAGTTCAGGGCCACGGGGCAGACACACACTCTACTTTAGGACCATGCTCTAACATATCTTATACAGAGAACTGACACATGTGACTCATTATCTGATTGCAGCCTAAGTATGAGGCTATATATTTAGAGTAGTGAGGGACCTCCCTTGATACACTGAGCTCCAATCTTCAGTTGCGCCTTTTAACCTTCCCAATGTTTTTGCTTGATGTTGTGCTCTCCCTGACTTTTTCCACAAAGACCAAGAAGCAGTATTGCTGGAAGCTTCTCCTATTAAACTTAGTTAAGTTTTTTCTCTCCATTGTGATTTGATGCTACTGTACAAAAAAAAATGAACTGTATTAGTCATACCTGTGTTCTGTTGGCAGCTGTCCTTTTCCCTCCCCTTACTTTTGATGGAATCTCTTTGCCCCTCCTGTGATGAAAGAAAATGATCACATGTTTTAGCACCTTCACAACATCGCTAGACTCCAGATAAATGACAGTAATACTGCTGTTCAGTGAGTGCTTTGCTGGCTAACAGTTCGTCACCTTACTCACCCTTTCCCTGCTCCCACTGAAACCACCTGCATGTTGAACCCCCCTCTTCCACGGATTGGTTTATTTCCAGCCCACTGACCAACCACCATTCCAGCTATCTCCAGTTTCCCTCCTTGAGGGGGGATGGATTGAAGGCCTGGGGAAAGAACAAATATCATCAGTCAAAGTTTTACATGTTTTTTTTTTTACACCACCTTTTATTCTGTTATAATTAACCCACTTAATCATATACAGTCAGGACCATAAATATTTGGACAGAGACACATTTCTTCTAATTTTGTTTCTGTACATTACCACAGTGAATTTTAAATGAAACAACTCAGATGCCATTGAAGTGCAGACTTTCAGCTTTAATTCCATGGGTTGAACAAAAAGATTGCATAAAACTGTGAAAAACTAAAGCATTTATTAAACACAATCCCTTCATTTCATGGGCTCGTAAGTAATTGGACAAATGAAATAACTGAAAATAAAATGGTCATTACTAATATTTCGTTGAAAACCCTTTGTTGGCAATGACAGCCTGAAGTCTTAAACTCATGGACATCACGAGATGCTGGGTTTTCTCCTTCTGAATGCTCTGCCAGGCCTTTACTGCAGCGGCTTTCAGTTGCTGTTTGTTTGTGGGCCTTTCTGTCTGCAGTTTAGTCTTCAACAAGTGAAATGCATGCTCAATTGGGTTAAGATCAGGTGACTGACTTGGCCATTCAAGCATATTCCACTTCTTTGCTTTAATAAACTCCTGAGTTGCTTTGGCTGTATGTTTTGGGTCGTTGTCCATCTGTATTATGAAACACCGCCCAATCAGTTTGACTGCATTCAACTGGATCTGCGCAGACAGTATGTCTCTGAACACCTCAGAATTCATTCGGCTGCTTCTGTCCTGTGTCACGTCATCAATAAACACTAGTGTCCCAGTGCCACTAGCAGCCATGCACGCCCAGGCCATCACACTGCCTCCACAGTGTTTTACTGATGATGTAGTGTGCTTTGGATCATGAGCTTCTCCACGCCTTCTCCATACTTTTCTCTTGCCATCATTCTGGTAGAGGTTGATTTTGGTTTCATCTGTCCAAAGAATGTTTTTCCAGAAGTGTGCTGGCTTTTTTAGATGCTTTCTAGCAAAGTCCAATCTGGCCTTCCTATTCTTGAGGCTTATGAGTGGCTTGCACCTTGCAGTGTATCCTCTGTATCTACTTTCATGCAGTCTTCTCTTTATGGTAGACTTGGATATTGATACGCCTACCTCCTGAAGAGTGTTGTTCACTTGGTTGGCTGTTGTGAATGGGTTCCTCTTCACCATGGAAATGATTCTGCGATCATCCACCACTGTTGTCTTCCGTGGACGTCCAGGTCTTTTTGCGTTGCTAAGTTCACCAGTGCTTTCTTTCTTTCTCAGGATGTACCACACTGTTGATTTTGCCACTCCTAATACTGTAGCAATTTCTCCCATGTTTTTTTTCTGTTTTCTCAGCTTAATGATGGCTCGTTTCACCTGCATGGAGAGCTCCTTTGACCGTATGTTGTCTGTTCACAGCAAAATCTTCAAAATGCAAACACGAGTCCTCTAATCAACTCCAGGTCTTTTATCTGCTTCACTCATAATGACATAACAAGGGAATTGTCCACACCTGCCCATGCAATAGCATGGAAGTCAATTGTCCAATTACTTACGAGCCCATGAAATGAAGGGATTGTGTTTAATAAATGCTTTAGTTTTTCACATTTTTATGCAATCTTTTTGTTCAACCCATGGAATTAAAGCTGAGAGTCTGCACTTCAATGGCATCTGAGTTGTTTCATTTAAAATTCACTGTGGTAATGTACAGAAACAAAATTTGAAAAAATGTTTCTCTGTCCAAATATTTATGGTCCTGACTGTATATCTGCAGCTGCACTGCTTGTTCTATTAGTTTCATATATGGTGGTGAATATGCCAGCAGCTTCAAAGAATCAAGAAGGCCACAAAATGTTTGTGTACAGTTGCTAGGTCTAAGGTGATCCAAACTTGATCCAAAGTCCAAAGCTGACTCCATATATAAAAAAAACTGATGTCAGAAACTTGAGAAACACTGTAGCAGAGTCTCCAACGAATCTCCACCAATAAATTCAATAAAATATTTGGGAAATATTCTGGATTCTTTTTATGGGTGGGCCTAATGGTAATGTCTTAAATAAACTTATACATTCAACTAAATACACAATGTACAGCTACAGTGTTTTTGGACAGTTCAAACAAAGCATTTCCATACCTGGAAAGGCTCTGGGTCTGTGCTGGGCTGGGTGATGTGGATGATGTGGGTGATGATGAGGAGGCATGCCACCCATAGGGCGAGTTGGGTAGAGTGGAGGCACTGGGTAGAAAGGGGGCACCATGGCAGGGGGCAGGAAGGGAGGAGGTGGTAGAGGAGGGGGAGGGGGAGGCAGGCGGGACATGTTGATGCCTTCTAGTATTGCCTGGCGCATCTTCTCGACCTTAGACACCAGCTCCTCCTAAAGAGCAGAGAAACTGTAACTGAGCCTTTCAGGTGTGGTTATCAATATCTGAAGGATCAAGTTCTCCTTTATTGTCTTGTGTTAATGTTAATCTAATGGCAGCTTAGAATTAAACTACTTTACTAAATGTAAGATTGAAACTGCAACAAAGACCTATGAAATGTACTATTTCTGTAACGTACCAAGGCAATAAAGAAAACACTTTTAAATAGTATGTTTATTACTAGGGAGATTCAGATAAGTCTGTAGCTCCTGCAGTACTGTATAAAAATGTACCAGGGTGAGGCATTTGTGCTGGCTACCTTATCATTAGATTCATACAGAGTACACTACACCTTTCCATGAAGACAGTGTAACAGAAACATTTACATTTAGATAGAGATATATATCTGACTATATTCTACTATATATCTGAAATCCGACTATAATTACATGGGGGCCTAATTTGAGCATCATGTTCGATGAGACAACACACTGTGCTGGGAACTGGGGAGACAGCTGTAACTGCAAGTGACTGGTGGAGGGCAGCAAGAGTGACTATCATCTTTACGGTGATACAACCCAACCGGTAATCCTCGTCTTTACAATTACTCTCCTCACCTGCTCTATAGACACTCTAATCTGACAAAAGGTACACAAAAATAAGCCTAAGAATATAGTTTTATTTTCTCTGTCCACAGAGAATAACTCCATACATCATCGTTACACATTATCTGATGATTTATTTAGTAATATCAGAGAGAGGGTAGTGCATTGTATCAAAAGCTCAGTTTCTCCATGTGCTTAACTTATTACCTACCTGCCCTTCACACATATCCAGCAGTGCGGTCTTGTCACGGGCAGCACGGGCCAGTTTGCTTTGGAACAGTTTGCCATCAAAGAACCCCCAGGGACAGCAGTGTTCCCATGGCAATGGTTGACCACACACGTCATTGATGAACAGCGCTGTATCCACGCCCGCCATAAAAAGAGCAGCCAGTTGGACGCCACGGGCATCCACCTTCTCCACCTGACAGTCACCACACAAACAAAACACAACAGCAATTTGTAACTGGTGGCTTGGTGGCTCAGTTGGTAGAGTGTTGGCCTGGGAAGCGGAAGGTCCAAGGATCAAGCCCATTTATGTAACATCGCTCTCTACCACAAAACCTGTAGTAAGTTTCAAATGTTTTTTATTTTATTTTATTTTAGAAATGCAGCACAGTAAGCAATGAAACAAATAAACCAGTGGCCAAATATTTTTAAACTAAATTCCAGTCCTGACACAATTTGCAGGCTAGTGTTATTTTTAACTTTTTATAGTTTTATAGTCACTCACGTTAAACCTCATTCGTTTGTAGGCTGTTTACCAGCAGGATGATGCATCTGCAGATAACATTACTGTCACAACACACAGCTGTCAGGTGTCAACACAAAGCTACACAGGAAAAGCATGGCTAATCTTGTGTTCACAAATTTAGCTGATCAGCTACATTTTTATTACGCATATTGCATTGTTAAACGTCTTTATTTTCATCACTCGTTTTCAACTTTAACTCATACACTACCTACAAATATTTACACTGTCCACATAACAAAGGAAAGAAACATTGGACTGTCACAAAGGCAGATCTCATCGTTCTGGTAAATATTGTAATGTTATATGCATGTGCCAACATACATACATCTTACATACACATAATATTGTTTTGTTGGAGAGAACTCTTCTCACTGATTGAGGTAAAAAAATGCCTCTCACCTTAAGCTCCTGTAGCTGGTCAGGCTCATAGAGCTGACTGGAAACAGCTTGGGCCAAGAAGGCATCTAGTTCGTGTCTCTGCAGGATCCTTCCTCCCGGCCACTGCATCATATACCTGAAAGAGAAAGAAAGCACATCTAACTGAAAAGCAACAGCACAAACCTTCAGTGTTCTGATGTCTAGACAAATTGAGAAGTAGCTTCAATCTATAGGATAATGGTACGGTATTATGGCTACTAATACATTAAACATTCTAATTAGATTATTTTTTGCACATGATTATAATAGTGTAATAATTGTCTTATCCAAACCTGAGCACGCAGCACATGAGCAGCAGATGCTGTGGAACCTGTGCTGGGTTAAGAAGGGCTGGGCAGTCAGAGCGTAAACAGGCCAGAAAGGCCCTGGTTCTCCTCGAGCGGTCCTCACTGGCTCGACCCAGCCATAGTCGTCGTAGATTGGGGCATGTCCACTCCCGGAAACACAGGGCTGGAACCAGCTCCGGAGTCAGGGCTGACTTGGCTTTACCACTGCTCCACTCTTTGACAATTACTGGAGGAACTGGAACACAGAGGCAACAGAGTAAAAGATTACCAACTAATATAACACTTTACCCCCTGATATCTGCCCAACCTTTTGACAGGTCAAAAAAAAAGTTTTGCTTCTACATGCCACTTTGCTAAAGACACACTGAGAGGAGTGAAATCTGAACTCCTTTTGGCAATAAATCCATTTAATCCACCATCAGACTGTTCCTTTATGAATTCTTTACTCACTTTTCTGTCACATCATGTAGAAGCACAATTATACAACACAAGAGAAATATAATAATTAAAAAAATTATTAATTACTTAAAATAAAAAAGAGGACCGCCAGAACTTCTACATGACGGAAACAATCCCACTGGAATACAAAGTTCCACAAATGGAATAAATAGACCTGAAATTCATTGTTAGTAAGTCTATATGAACTTACATGTATATTCTATATCATCAGGTGTGTCCTTGAGCAAGACAATTCACACCACCTCCCTGGGCACCGCACTGTGGCTGGCCACTGCTCCCCCAGGGGGTGGGTCAAAATGCAGAGATAAATTTCCCCAATGTGGGATCAATAAAGTTAACTTATAATTATAATTATTATAATCGTTTTTATAATAGTTGTAGAATAAAGACTAGAATGAAAGAATAACAGAACTTTGATTAATTAAATTGCATGAATAATTTTGTATATGTAAATCTGCATCAGTAATGCTAAACTGCAGTTTGTTCACCAGACTCCAGGTAAAAGTAGAGCCAATGGAGCAACCTGGTTGTTTTTTTCTTTAGGCTTTTTAACTCACATTTTCAACAGATTCACAATAATCAACTCAATAATCATAAAAAAAATCCATTTCATCAACCAACTTCTCAGTCCAGAACTGACCTTCCAGGGGGGCTCTCTTTCGGAGAGCAAGCCTTTCCAGACGGCGGTGTGTTTCAGCCAGACTGAAGAGTACGCCGTAGGCATACTGTCTAGCAGCACGGAACAGGAGGGAGGCAGGAGGCAGCTCTGAGTTACACTCATCCTCTATACACACAGGCATCTTCATCTCTCCCTAAGGGAGGGGGGCAGGGTTGCACAGGGCAGAGACAGGACAAATGAAGAACCAAGATCGATAATAAACATTTGCCCATGAAAGCTATAGATAACTATAGAAGAAGCCGCTCATATTATCAGAGACCAATTTACAGACAATGTTTAAAAAAATAAAAAAAATTTGTTTACCCTGGTCAATATGTGATATATCTGTGGATACATTAGTCCTCTTCTGTGTCTGTGTTCAGCTACGCGAAGCACCTCAGCACTGACCTAAATGAACAAAACAGACAAAGGAAACATGTTGACAACATGCACATTGTTCTGGTAATTGATTTGAGGACATGTCAGACTTTCACCTGAGGCAGAGGGGGTGTGGTTATGTCCATGTGACTCCGCGTCGCCATAGACAGAAGTGACGGAATGTTTGGCCCACTTCCGTTGCCCTGGGAGACATCTCCAGAGGCTGAGCCCCTCCTTCCAGGATCTTCCCACCGAGAGGTCTTGTCCATCAAATGGCTGAGGGAAAAAGATTACGACTGTTTAGGCATCCTGGCCAACCATTACGTATGATAATGGATACTGACTCCTCAAAAACATATGCTGTTTAGTCCTGTTTAGGTCCCTATGGCAAGAAGAAGAAGTAAGAACTTCACATCAAATTAAACACTCTTGCTAATAATGTCTGAATTTTCTAATACAATATGGTATTAATGGTTTCATATGTAAAAAAAACAGCACTAATAATTACTGTAGGTCAGCTGACAATTTAACTATCAAAGTGACATCTAAAAAAATAGCTGCTGCTGCTGCTTCACACTTTACCAACAATATACATAAATCTGTAAATAAATCCTTGTTTTCATGTTGCTTCAGAAAGATTATTACTTTGTTTATGAAGTATAAATGCACAGTGGGAGATAATGTAGGTTAGAACCCTGCATAGTGCACCTACAATCTACACATATCACCTTTTGGAGATATAACTATGTCTTACTTGGCATTGCTGTCATTGGGTTCATCTCCATCAGAAGAGGAGGAAGGTGACGGAGAAGGTCCAGATTGAGTGCCAGTGTGATGATTGGGTAGCCTGTTTCCGCCCTGAGTGGAATCATATGGAGCTGACCAGTCAGTAAAGCTCATCTTGCCTGTCAGTGAATCGTTGCATTCCTGGGATGGCGGTGGCGGGTTATGAAACAAAGGGTTGGAGCCAGGTCCATATGGTGGATACGGTGGCTTTAACCCTGGAACCTGGGGAAGTGGGAACTGTGTTGGGAAAGGAAAGGGTGGCCAAGGGGGACAGAGAAAGAAAATAAAAATAAAATCAAGGAGACTCACTATGAAGGGTAGACCCCCCCTCACATGTAATAAGCACATTCCACTCTGATTCCTAACAGCAAAAACCTAAACAGCAAAAACCTAAACTACTATGCTACCTGTAGATCCATTCAGAGCAGAGACCAACAGCCAAGCAAAGGAATGTACCTGATTCTTTCCAGGCTGCATCGGTCCCATGTGGCCAGCTGGTCCCCCAAATGGAGTGGGTCCAAACCCAGGTACTAAACCAAAAATATCAATTTATTAGACCACTAAAAGTATCAATATTGTATATAACAGAATTACTTAGTTGTGATTTACTTGGGCAGTCTGCTACTCACAAATGAACGAGGAGGGCCCCATGTTGGGTGAGCGTGGTTTGGAGGCAGCTGAGAAATAGTCCACAGCTTTTTTGAATCGCTCCACTTTATCCTCTGTACGAGACTAAGAGACACAAAACACAATGATGAGTTGCCAATGACTGACTGGCCAATGTTGTGTTTTATGCTGTGGTCTGCTAACAGACTGGACAAACTGATCAGGAGGGTGTGTTCTGTTCTGGGGGTGTAGTTGCACCCCCTACATGCTATGGCTGAGTGGAATCTTAAATTTAGATTCATTAATGGACTTTCATCCCGGTATATAAAAAATGGTTTTACTCTCACTTGAGCCCAACATGGAAGCTCAAATCAGCTGTGGTCAACAATTTATTTAACAAGCGACTGTTACTTATAATAATATTATATTTTACTTATAATAATATAAGTATTAAGGTTTAACCTTAATAATTTATACTATAAAGTTTTATATTTAGGTTAAGTTGCTTTTTACATTTTACTACTGATAAAAAAAAAATTTAGCCTAAGGGTAAAAAGTTGTTAGGTAATTAAAAGGTTCACATTTTACAATTACTTAACAATGCTCTTAATTATCTCTTAATTATTAAATTATACATGGCAAGACACTGTTCACATACATAAACGACTGCTAATGCTAAACAGATCTTTAATAGTTGTTTATATCCAAGCTTCCAAGGTCAACTCAAGCAATTAGAAAAACTCAATGAGTATCATTTTTTCTAGGCTAGAAAGCATTAAAGAGCCACCCATTAGATTATAATTAAAAAAAATGCCTTCATATGAAGACTGCACCTGTCTATAAGCCGCAGGTGTCCACGTTGTAACGTAAGATATTTATACAGAAAGATGATGCACAGAAAGATTTTTTTAACTTTTAACTAAATATGGTAAATGTACAGCAGCGTACCAAGTCATTGATCACTATCACTGCCTTCTGAGCATTAAAAATATTGAAATGCATTTTTTTGTATATGTGCAAAATAATGTGTTGGTATATAAACTGCTTTTGCATGTTTGAAAAAATTAAAACCACTAAATGGTCCACATTTCTTTAGCGCATTTGGATTTTGGGATCCAAAGCGCTTTACAGTAGCTTCTCTTTCACTCATGCACTCTCACATTCACACACTGATGCCAGCAGCTGCAATGTACCAGTGCTCGCTTGAAACACCAGGAGCAACCTGGGGTGCAGTGTGTTGCAGGACACTTCGACAAACCAGCAACCTTGTGGTTAGAGGACAAACTCCTGCGCTATTGCCCCTAAAGTCATCGTCTTCAGTGTCAGAACAGAACAGCCTCACAATTACTTGGTCACACACTTTGTCTTTCTTTTAGGGTTTCGTTGACTAACCTTGTAGCCGGTACTGCTGGCCATGCCCTGATGGACAGGCCAGAACTGTACTTTTTTCACGTGTAAGAATAAGTGAAACATCTCTTGGTGAGTTAGCCCTTTATTTAAGGCAGAAAGAAGAATACGCTCTTTCGGCTCTGTCCATCCAACATGGTCAGCAAGTCACTGCAATGTCAGTAGCAAGAACACACTGAAGATTCTCAATATTAATGCATAACAATGACTAAGGGTGCATACAACACCCAAGCCTAAACAGCTTTCAGTCAGATCTGCATAGTATAAACATCTCGGTTGTGTGTGGCGGCATGGAGTTCGTAGGAGGGTAAAATCCACAAATTAACCGCACTTTTGTTGAAGCCACAGGGTTTAAAGCGTGTGAAAAACGTAGCAGCTTTAGTCCAGAAATTACAGTACTAGATTTTCAATAAAAGAAACCCACTGCAAAACTACAGAGGGACAATTCTGCTTAACTCAAGGACACAAACATTGAAAGACCAGACATACTATGTGCAATGATTCTTTATACTTGATGGAAAAGATAAAAAAACAGGGGGAAAAAAAAATCAAGAATGCTGCATTTGAGGAAAAGCAAATGCTGTCATGTTTGACATCAAGCTGTAATCACTGCTCGCAGGATCAGCTGCTGAACCACAAAAAAAACATACCCACGTTTCTATAGTATAGCTGCACAGGTGAGTGGAGTACACATTCCTTCATCATATGTAACCAACCACAACACTCAGTTTACAAATATAGTGCTTCATACCCAGCAGAGGGCAGCATGGGCTTCAGAGTTCAACATTCCTTCCTCACTTATCCAGATGTGTATTTGTACAGAAATTCATGACAATTAAATGTACTCCACAGAGAAAACAAGGACAAGTCAAATTAGGTCTAAAGACGGTATAAAACTAATTAAACAATCGATAAAATAGATGTTCCACCTTTCTGCTTACCAAGCTACAGGGCAATACACCACAACAAATCAACAGTCAGCTGTGTGAGGCCGGCTGCACAAATAGATTACAGAAGAAAACAGTGGTACAATCTGTCCAGTCCCTTTGCTATTAAGTATGCATAATGTAAAAGTAGTTCACTGAAAAAATCATGACTGTGTGACTCCACAGGCTTTAACTAGGATGTGAATTTATCTATATAAAAAAATACTATGATGGCACTGGTTGGCTGCCTGCTGCAAAAAAAAAAAACCCAAAAAACACGTAGGCTGATACAGAAAGCAACAACTCTATGTATGACACACACTTCAACCCGTTGAGCTAAGGAGCCACTGAAGAATTCGGCCTTTATGGGATTTTTAATTTATTAAAAATACAACTAATAAGTATTTTACGATAAAGATTTAACTGTAGTGTTTGTGGCAGACTGACATTTATGGGGCATGTTTATAATATTTTTTCCCCTCTAAACAAGGTGCTGTCACTCCTCTGCTCCCCAGAATGTATAGCAGCAGTGTAGTCAACAGAGAACCATTTATAACTAACAAGAAAAAGGACAAATTGCCACAACTTCAGAAATAATTCCAACTCTACATTGGAAAAACTAGTCACAGAGCACCTGTGCAGCTTGAGCTGTCTCATTGGGGCAAAACTATTTGACACATCAACAGCAGAGGAGAGAGTAATCTAAACAACTGTCTAATGATTGGTGGGCAGCTTCTCTACTTCCTGAGCCGCTCCTGCAATACTGAAAAATCTAAACGTGGCCTGAAACAGCGAATCAGCAACTTTTCAATGCTTTCCAATGGGTGGCCTGCTCCCTTCAGGTTATGTAATATGCAGAGAACAAATCCACACATGACTTCACTTGGATTTCAGATAAACTTAAGGCTAGGAAGATTGCCAGACCAGGACCATGTGATAGTAATGCAGGGAATCCCTGGGGTTCTCATTCACACATCTCACCTACTTAATGCCCCTAAATGTTTAGGATTCTAGTACATCAGTGTCAAAGAGGCTTATCAGATAAGACGCATCATTCTGCAGCACTTCTAAATAATCAGAAAGACAAACTAGATAACTAATGCAATTACACACCAAGTCAAATTATTTCTCCCTGATCTTGGATAAAAATATATGATAGATTAGGTTACACATTACTTTAGGTCGTCATAGACTGACAAATAAAAGTTCCTTGGCAAACACTGACATTTGTGTTTGCATGCACCTAAATATAATACTAGGTAAGGTTAATCATTCATTTAATTAGTTATTAGTTACAGCCCTAAATTTACAAATGTGACCTGTAACATTCATCAACACTGTGGCCCTATTTAACCTATTTTAAATTTGCAATCAGAAAACTGTTGGGTTTGCAGGGTTCTTGGCAGGATTAAATATATTTAAAGTAAAAACAATCAAATTTTAATCCAACAAAAGAATCATTAATAATCATCTTACCTGTGACTGTTTAAAGACATCTCTGGCGATGGCGTTGAGGTTTCCCAGGTCTTTGATGGAGGAGACATATTCTGCAACAGCCTTGATCACCACCTCGCAGGGCGGCAGCACCAACTGATGGGCTCGCACCTGAGGCAAAACACAACATAGCACAAGTTATAAAACCATGCAATATGATGTGAACGTGGATATTTTATGTATGGGTGACTTTCATGACATTCAGGGTCACCATACAAATGAAACAAAAAAAAATGATAAGTTTTCTTGTATGTGCCTCTCTCTTTAAGCAGTGCACAAAATTCTATGGCATCCTGATGAGTAGATTAGCCTTACTTCTACCACTATTATAATTTCGCAGTGACCGTGGTTGATGAAAGGGAAAAATTTCAGAGACCACACTTCCAGAGTCTGTTGCCTCTCAACTGGATGCTGAAAGGAAGAGTTGATTAAGCTACATCCAGCTCAGAGACATAAGCTGCCAGTGAACTATGCTCATCAAACAAGAGCAAGATAATTTCCATACTCTTTAGGAGGCCGTACACCCCAGAGTTTAACTTAGGTGTGACTCAAATTCAAACTGGGATCTAGAATTCAGGAGGCTTCAGTGGCTTCACAATCATTAAACTTCGCTTTTTCACCTTTTCTCACCACTCCAAGAGAATCTGCTGGTTAACTTTAACTTCTGGTGTCAAACTTATTGTTTTAATGTTATCAATTTTGATATGTTTTACAAAATTGTTTCCATTAGTAACTAAATATTTTAATGTATTATTGGCAATTTAATTTGATCATGTAAACAACAATAAACAATAAAAAACAATTGTCATTGACAATCGCTAACATTAAGCTAGTAACAAAATAAATGAAACACATAACTGGTACATCCTTTCAGGTACTGAAATAGGAATTGTGCATTTTTTCTTTAAACATTTTTGATCTTTACATTTAAAGTTCCACTTATAGACAGAGCCACATGTCACTTTGTCATATCACTTTGGTTACTATGTAAAGGTAACCAGAGGAAACCTGGCTTTTTAAGTTACAGCAGTGTTGACATTAGCTGACTTATACTTTATTATTATTAATTTTATATACTATATTTTTGTAGTCCCAGTTTGGTAACTTCATTCTTAAATATATAGAAAAGCAAACAAATTCTCTAGTGTCTACTTCACTAATTTTACTTTGAGAGAACATCAGCAAGCAGAAATACTCTAATTTAAAGATATTTTGAAATCAGGAATCTTTGTCTAAAATGAATTTACAACACAGAAGGTAAATGGATGATGGCACGTAGAGGCATATGGTACCTTGAGTGAAGCTAGTGGGTGTTCTGGTCCAAGTAAACTCCAGTGAAAGGCAGCCAGGTCCTCATCAGGCAGTATATGATTTCCTACAGGAAAAAATGTTTGGATGAAAGATGCCAAAAAAAATGAAAATCCCACATAAGGTATAGCTTTTCTGTATTGAGCAACTAAATAAAACCTGATATAAATGTTTGATATTGTGAAAGTAAGATGTGTTTGACTACTCTTCTTACCAAGTAGAGCAGCAAAGCAGGGAAGGTGCTGTGTCTTAAGCCCAAGCTGTCTGGCAGCCTCAGACAGCAGGTACTGATGTGTTGTAAGGTTCTTGCCGTTCCAGCTCAATTTGAGTGCATGTGAGGAGAAATAGGCAGGTATATTACAGAGGGCAAACTCAGAATCCTGAGCAATCAGGCCAGCAAATCCGTAGTCCCTGTAGAGAGACAGCACTTCCTGGTGGTGGTCCTCCAAAGTCTGTACAACCTAAAAATGTAGACGAGGCAAGAAGTTGTCCTATTAAAACAAACTCAGAGATCACATGCAAATATTGTGCTGGCTTGTCCTGTCTTTGTTTTTTAATATTGTTATAACCCACCACAAAGAAGTTTTAATGTGACAAAACACTGGTCGTAATTTAGGAAATTTAGCAAAAAAATATGCTACATACTGTTGCATATTGATACTGATATTTAACCTTGTTAATGAATGCCAGCATTAGTCAGTGTAAACATTGCAAGAAGGACGAAGCAGTACAAATGAGAACCATGGGTAATGATGCTGTTCAGTGTGTGCTGTATAGTGGGTAGGGCTCAGTGTCAGTGGTTTTAGCTGCTTTTATAAAAAGGTTACATTTTTATTTAAAAACAAGTCATATGAGATTATTCTAAAATACTGCTTCAGAAAATCCAAATATACTTAATCTAAACATTGCTATAATAAGTGCAAGTGAAAACACACAAAATATAAGTATAATATATAAGTATAAGAACCAAGTGAAAAGCATGACATGTCAGTACAACGAGTATAAATAGTCCCTCCGCTCAGCAGTTCTAAACAATGTATGAAGGGTTCAATGAGTTCATGTTATGTAATATGCAGGCAAGTCTGGGTCATGCTATACAATGTACGTCTGTCAGCACCAGCTCCGAACCATGGCCGACCCTGAACCAAACCTCAGAGCAGAGCAGAGCGGCCTCGCCAAAGTAAAGAGATACGACCACATCGGTCGCGTGTAAAAGCTCAACAAGACTCACTTAGTAGCTCAGCCTGCACTTGTTCCCAAACAGAAAACAAAGCAGCGCTGATGAGAAGCAATTGATATATAAACGCTCACCAAATGAAAGAACTGCACATAAAAAGGATCACATTGCTCACCCGCACTCGGAAGCGGAACATGGCGAGGCGGACACAGTGGCTAAGGCAAGCCGGGGGCAGGAACCAAGCCCGGGGAGGCGGGGTGGCCTTGCTGCCGACGTGGTTGACTATCAGCTGCGCCGTCTGTCGCTGGCCCTGAGCTCGCCGCGCCCACTCGGGCCAGCGCTCCTTCCCCAGTGTGCCGTTGAAAACCACGACCAGCTCCAGGCCGCCCTGGTACAGGCAGGCCTGTGACAAGGCGGCTAAGTATCCCAGCATGGCGTTCCACTCGCCCCCACACACCCAGTCCGTCTGGTATCCGCCGTAGAGGCGCTGTAGGCCAGAATCAGCGTCGATTAGAATTCTTGCAGGCGGTGGCGGGGGAGGCATGGGCCCAGGGTGATGTGGGTGGTGGTGTGGGTGATGGTGGTGAGGGGGCTGTCGGGCGGCGGTACGGGTAAGCTTGAGGAGGTCCACCGGGACTGCTGCCCCGGTGCAGCGCTTCTCTAAATACTCTTGAAAACCCTGGACTCCCATGACGGTGTTGTTTAGCCTGTGTGTTTGGCCGGGAGCGGCTTCTGAATACGTTCTGTACGCCGTGTTTGTAATGTGATGTGGGTGGAGACTTCCTTCAATGCACTTCAGGCAAACTAGCTGCTCTACTGTGTAGTGACTAACTGTACTTTAGTAGTTCCTGCAAAAAAGTTGTTACCGTGATTAACCGACCGTGCACAACTCTACGGGAGACTGAGGCAACGTAACGTTACTTATGCCGAAATGACAGTTGTTCAGTTTTGGTCGTAGGTGCTCAGTTTCGTGTCCATCCCTGTAGATTTTTTGGTGAAATGCCAGCAAGGCCAGTGTAGCTACCTAAAACCACAAGTTCAAAATATGCCCCGCTCTCGTCCTTTGCCTCCGCATTAACTGCTTTCCAAACTGAAATTGAGAGGAACTAACGGAAATACAGCACAGTGGTGAAAGTATACGCAGAAAAGCCTGGAATATACTTCACCTGCTGGTTTGTGGTGAACGAAAAATTGAAAACTGCGCATTAGTTAGCAAGCCACTGGCTGGACGGCCAGTTTGCGGACATGTTAAACGGAGCAGCCGGGATAACCGTATTTTATGTGACAGCCAATATGTTTCGGTTTTACTCTGCGTTTACTCGAAATTCATCACGCGTGCAGCGGTAGTTCGATTGCAGGCTCGTATCAGCAAGAACAACAATTTATAAACTAATACGCTGTGTGACAGACTAGCTAGAGCTATACTAATATTTGCTAACTGTTAGCTGCTGGCAGGGTCCCCGGCGTGATTTGACGCGTCAACTCCCGAAGACAAGTCCGGGGTGAACACGACGCGGAATGAGATGGATGTTTGACGAAATAAAAGAAAAACAACTAAAATAAAATAAAAAAGAAAAGCCCGATGGTGCCTCCCTCGCTTTCTTCCACGCTCACGGCTTCATTTTGCAGAGGGGAACATTACTTCCAAGCGACATCAGCCATCTTGCGACTTCCTCGCGGCCCAGTAGAGTAGGAGGAAAGGCGGAGTGAGGTTGTGGGAGTAGGCGCGTCAGCGGGGCCGCTGGGAAATGCAGTCTAATGGCTAGATTAGGAAACTGTGGCCACAATAACAGAAAACTACAACTACCAAGTTAGCAGGGCGGGCGGTAGGACGAGGATAAAACGCTGGAGAGTAACATTCTTCTTCAAGTGGTCAACGAATGATTAAAGTGTAATCGGCAGAACGTGTCGGTGTTGGTGTCTTCATTTGTACACCAATACAGTATGTTTTACAATATAACTGCTGTTGTGGGAAAGCCGCCACGTCCATAAAACATTTAACAACCTCAAATATGAAAAAATGTTTCTCAGTAGTCTATATTAAAATGATTTAACATCAGGTAGTGTAACAGGTAAAACTTCCCTGTCGCATCTACGTTGAATCACTGATAGAATGTCGCCTCCGTGTGGTTGTGTTTAGGATGAGCTTCCACGGAGTAATCATGAAAGACTATGAATACATGCAACATAAATTATTTTAAAGACCAAAACTACCATACATATAATTCAGCATTGTGTGCTGTAAAAATCATCGTGAAGGTCCAGTCTGCGATGTGAGGCGGTCTCAGGTGACGCAGGGATCCAGGATCTCTGCGGCGGAGGCGTCTCTGGGCGCATAGTTGACTAGGAAACATTTTTAAGAGGCTTGTGTTTCATTTACCAAAGGAGGAGTACGTGTGGTTAGGCAAATTGTTCGTTTGCTAATTTTGAGGTTAACAGGTTAGTTTGGTTTTTCAGCACCAATGTTTGCTGTTGATTGCGGGGACACGTGTGTGTTCACGGTTACGGTTACAAGCCCAGATGTATCGATCACAGAATAACTGATTACGCATCGACTAATCTCATGCAGCTCACGTCACACAGAGCAGCAACTTTTAATGGAGATGTACGAAGAGGTGAACCATATAAAAGGGGAAATACAGCCACTAGAAATACAGAAAAGATAAAAGCCTGGAAAACAATAGCAGATCAGGTGAATGACTAAGTAATCCATATTAGTTAACCCATTATAGCACAGACCGATTTATGCTTAAAGGAAAATTAAAATTATGTAGAATATGAAACAAGCCAAACGCACCACGTTAAAGCACCTGTAGTTACATTACATAACTGCCTTTGTAATCGCCCACACTTGTGTGTCTGCTGCTACCCTGTCACAGCATCAAAGCTTCATTCACACAACACCACAACACATCTAATCACTGAACTGTTTCGACAACCACCACAAACACAGAACATACTGGCATATGTGGGAAGTCTCACTTTTGGATATCTGCAGTTTAACCATTCATTTTATACAATATAACCAATAATATAAATGAGAATTACAGAATTACAAATTTGGCCAAGCTTGTTTTTACTCTAATTGACCGTTCTGCCTTTTTGCTGCTTGATGATGGAAATGTTTGTTCAGAATTTAAAGATGTGTGTTGGTGTTGCCCCTAGTGTGCATGGGATGGAAAATGTTTCAGTTTTTACATAAAGCTCAGATTTCACAAATATTGACGTTGACCAAAATAAATAAATTACACTTGTTTGTAATAAAAATTTATTTATATGGAACACACATTTCAATTTTCTGAACACAGGCAGATAAGTAGGGATGGTTTGGATATCACGCATTTCTTTATTACAGTTTTGTTATTTCATAATCTACAGAATGCAGTGCAGCAAAAAAGCTGCATTACAGAGGACAACTTCTTAAAATCTAGTTTTTTAATATAATAAAATAATTGTATTTTTAAGCACCCCAGAAAACGACAATAAGCAGATTTGGTCTATATTTTAAATAACTGACTACTAGTGTGGTACAGTAGCTTCCAGATGACACAAGTCTCTGAACAGAAGTTATAGTAGTATTTTCCAAGTATTAGTTTAAATTCATACCAATTACAACTTTTAATCATTGTAGCTGGATTTGCCTTTAACTAAGAACGTTTTCTATTTTAAATTAAAAGACCTTTTTGTTTTAACACTGTTATTCAGTTACAGAAACGCCAACATTTAAACATCTACTGTTGCTAAAAGACAAAAGTTAATTTCCAAAAACTATCAGTTTTTCTATTTAAAAACAGAGAATGTGCTGTGGGCCCTCGTACAGTACTGTTCAAAATACGCTGCACTCAAAAACAGTAACATTCACAGTCTGTTGTAGTGTCACCTCTTCACTTATATGATATCCAAAATAATGAAAAAGGTTAAATACAATTATGAACTAACATTGCCCACTGGCCAATATCACAGACTATAGTGTGGCATGTTTGCAGGGGAATGTGGGCACAGAACAGAAGTCTAGTCTCTCCCCCAAAACATGAACATGGTTATCATCCAAGATAAAGATTCACTCCAGAGTTCATCTACAGAGGCAAAACAACAAACTATTCTTTTGTTCAGAAACATTTACCAACCAAACATATTTGATATTTAAAAACTAATGTTTTAGCAAAACAGTCTTTTGGTGTTCACAACAGGAGAAATACTAAGTATAAACTAAGAAATGTTTAAAATCTGTATTTAAATAAAAGATAGAAACGATGGCCTTCAAAATGTTTCTTCCAAATGTTATACAATAAGCAACGTACCGATTATTGTCATTGCTTTGTGACAGAGCTCAGCGACAAGAAAGATAATATGACCCGACCTGTGTCAATGTGTGCGGAAACAAAGGATAAGATCGACCCCGTTCCTCAGCATGAAAAGGTACATCTTATTGAGACATCTACGGTTCAATTTTCCTATGTGGGACCTAATTTATCCAATATTAATTGTTGCAAAATTTAAACTTTCTTCATGAGCAGCATTTTACTGAATAATCCATGTAACACACAACTGGCCTAAACATAAAACGAGTGTGGATTTGTGTGACCTAATGATGAACGCGTCACATCAACCTGACATATTTGTTGGGTCTGCAGGGACATAACAGAACCTGGCTTCAGTTGAACCGGTTTGCTGAGACACCTCTCAGAATGAACGACTTCCTGTCAGCTTCTTAATACATCTTCAAACCAACGTATTGTGTCATTTAATCCTGCACATGGTCTCATCATACTGCTCACACAGCAGCAGTGTTACACCCGTGTTCAATGTGTCCATTATCAAAACAGCACTGTATGATGAGCTACTGACATGCTCACGTATTTATGTACAAACATGCATTTTAAACATTAAACATTTACGTTTGTGCCCGTTTCCTCTCACAATAGATTCAAAATGACTGCAGACAGAACCTTATCTATGTTAACTAGGGAGCTACAACATCTCACAATTATTCCTCATTGTAGACTTTCCTGTGCAATAACCTGGAAATGTTATTTATTTCAAACTCTAACGCAAACATGTCACTATACCTACAACGATTATAATTTATTCCTTTTAATTTAAGTCCAGCCCTTTAAAGAGTGAAGCAATGCAACTGTGCATGTGCACACTGTAAGGTAACAAAATGTATGTATTCCATGATGTCAAACATCAACGACTAGACTAAATTAAGAAAGATTTGTAAGAAAGCCCTGAGACTGAAGTCCTCTGCTTTCATCCTCTAATCCTTCTGCTTATTGTGCGTTTACCTAGTGTATAAGCAGTGTGTACTTCTGGAGGACTTCTCGAAGGCACAAATACCAAATCAAGAGGCGTCATACGTACATACGTCGTAACAAAGCTTACAGTCGCTGCACAAGGCCTTTTTTTCTATGATAAAGCGATGGCTAAGTGTGGTTGAGTAACTGCAACTTTTGTGTGTGTTTCTACAGCGTGAGCTTCCTTCTTTAGTCAGTTTCTTTTAAATGTTCTACACCGTGTCCTCATCCACCCTGGCCACATCATCCAGTGTGACGCCGGCCACTGCGCTGTTCTCATCTGATTTTGGGGGCGGTGCCAACATGGCGGCTCGCTCTTCCTTAGGTTCCTCACGCTCCCTTTTCTCCTCCGCTTTTCTCTCTCTGTCCAGCAGGCGGTAGTTGATGCCCATTCCCACGAAGAGGAAAACACTGGCGACCATGAGGATGATGCCACAGGATATGTAGGTATAGTTGTAGTTACCATAGTAGTCATAAAAATTACCTGTAGGTGGAATAAGAATGTAGAATGAGAGGTCTACACAAGTGGCACTGGTTTTGGTTTTACACTTATTGTAAATTCTCCCAGCAAACAACAGAATTGACCCTATCGTCATTAAACCCAGACAGTTTAAAAACCACTATATGAAGTGTGATTAAACAATTAACTGATAATTAGAGTTTCATTTGTTGCAGTCATAATTTCTACATGACAGGCAACGCCACCAAGAGATTAGTGTATCAAATGTTGGACAGCAGCAAGTAATATATTTGACCATACAGCATTTAAATGTTTAACATGGACCACCACCACAGACTGGTCCTAACCGCCACTAACACACTTAACGCTATCTCATCACAACCCACACTCCTAAATAATAACTCAGATTCCCATAATGCATGCATAATGTCTTACCCGTTACTGGTGGGCCAAACAGCACTGGTATACACTCCACTATAGTGACCAGTCCCACCGCTGAGGAGAACCTCTGTGCTCCCACGAGGTCCATCAGGGTCTCAAACAACACTGCACTTAGCCAGCCAAAAGCAAAGCCAAAGAAGATGGCGTAGACCACAAATCCAGTGTAGTCCACTGACAGCGGTGCCAGCACATGGCACACACCGTTATACAGGACAGCACCTGCAAAGTAGTACTGCACCCTGGGCCGGACCCACCTGGTGTTGGCTAACAGGCCCATGGAAGGCCGTGCAAACATGTCAACAAACGCCAGGACTGACAGAAGGAAGGCTGCCTTCTCTTTGCTGATGCCGTTACTCTTTGCATAATTAGAGAGGAAGATGAGTGGAGCAAAGAGACCGAAGAACATGATGACGTTTCCCATGAGGTACAACAGGAAGCCACGGTGTTTGAACAGGGTGAGATCAATGAAAGAGTTGATGGTCTGCAGGATGGTCTTCTTAGGATGTGGCTGTACTGAATCCACAGTGTTTGACTCTTCTGCCACCAGCTTCGTTGGCTGAGGTTTGGGTCCGATTGGGCGCATAAGAGAGCCAGCCACACAGCAGTTGAGAAGAAGTCCTCCCAGGATAAGGAAGCTGCCTCGCCAGCCAAACTGGTCATACATCCAGGTATTGAAAGGTGAAAGGGTGGACAAAAACACAGGACTGCCTGCCATGGCGATGCCATTGGCAATGGGGCGCCGCTTGTAGAAGTACTTCCCGATCATAGTGAGGGCTGGATTTAAGTTGAATGCCAGTCCAAATCCTAAAAAAAAAGGAGTTGAGAGAGAAAAACAGAAAGTACTGTTGAAGCATGTGTCTGTAGTAAATAATGACAATGCAAAAATGGCCCAATGTAGCAAAGCCTCTAGCAGTTTTATACAACACTAGTTGTGATCTTAACAATTGATGTAAATTAAACCTCTTACCTCCCACCACTCCAATGAAGAAGTAGAGCTGTTGCACAGTGTTGCAGAAAGAGGCCGCGATTAGCCCAGACCCTGCTAGACAACCGCCCAGGATGATGATCGGTCGACTACCAAACTTATTCACCAGGATGCTGCTGATTGGACCTGGAGGAAAGACGAGAGTCTTTTCATTTTAAATCCAAAGACTTTAGACTATTGTCTAACTGAGAAAAACTACCCAATAACAGAAAAAGGCTCAGTAACAGGTAGCCCTCATCCATAAACTACACCGTCATAGATTGTCGTCGACCAGCAGGTGGTGCTGTAATGACAGAAATTACATGAACAGGCAGTCATGTGGGGAAAAAAGGAGGAACTTAACGAGAACCAGACAGAGCTTAATATAGTACAATATTTTATCACAAACGATACACGGAAGTAGAATGAGGATCATGAAATAAGATAAAAGATACAAAAGATAAAAGACCAAGCGATGCAACCTCAGAAAAATCACACTATTACCACTATCCCTAATCATTTCTGTTCATAAGTGTTCCCACCTTTATATTTAGTTCCAAACAATGAACTCCAAAGAAACACACTTCCCTAAAGCCAAATAGAGACCAGGGGAGTAAACTAAACTAAATCAAGCTTATTTTACTGACCGTTTGCAAAGCAAAGGGGGGACATTGATGAACTTAAATCAATTTAATATGGATTGACAAAAATGAGGCAACATGTTAGCAGAAAACATTAGCTCCAATAGAACAGGCAGATAAACTAAAACTGGATGCTCTCTTGTTCCAGACGGGGTTACGTTCACAGCAACTTAATTCAGTTTCCTTCAAACCGATTTTGTGCAACTGAGTATGGGCTAATTAATCACAAAACAGAACGGATCATTGTTTGTTTATAGCAAATTAGGCTGTCAGCAGGGTCCAAGTCTGACAAACAGCAAAACTCTGTTTGCACAGTAACACTGGCAGGAGCCATTCCTCCTGACAGAACTCCCCTAGGCTGGAGGTTAAAAAGGACGAGAGCTGCCCTCCCTCTCCTGCAAGGCTCTTTCAACGGGAGTGACCATCCAGAGAGAGAGAGAAGGGGGGGGTTGTCACGTGTCTGCTTGCATGCCAGGCTCTCTACGAATGAGCCCTCACATGAATCCACACTGACACTGGATCTGGTGCAGTAAAAGGCCTGCACAGTCTATGAAAGAGCTATGTACAAGTGACCTGCAGCAAGGACAGTTACTTAGCAATTATTACCATAGTAAGGTGTGGATTAGCTTTAAAGAAAACAATCAATTAAATATAGAAGTGAGGAGAGCCAGACGAGGCCTTCCTCAGACCAAGGTGGTGTTACCCTTGGAATTTGGCAGCTGACTACAGAGACTGGGGGCAATTAAACTCTGGAAAATAACTAAATATCTCTCCTGGACACCGATGGCCTGACTGCGGGAGGCTACGTAGTCCGCTTTGTAGGCTGCCTTGGTCAGAGTGGAGAGTTTTCATTTCAAATCACACAGACCAGGCACCAAACTAAAGCTTTTTCTCCACAAAAGTGGATCTTCACAAAGCCATGAATGAAGCTGTGTCTGCTACACACTCACGCACACATCAACAAACTAGTACTGACAATCTTTGTAGTGTTCTGGGCAGAGAGCAGGGTTCCCAGGTATTATGTAAATGACCCCCCCTTTATTCTCCCTCTCTCAGAACAGAACAGAGAGCGGAAAGTTCCATCATCCACTTTATACTTAGCTTTATTCTAACAATACTGTAGCAAGTGTTTTATGCTATTCTTGGCACAGAACATGCAACTAGCTGTTGAGGACTGACTCCTAGTGGGAATAAAACAAGCGAGGGACAGCAGAATCAGCCGACAAACCCCCCACCCCATTGTTAGCAATGTCAAAGTAAATGAATCAGCAAAGAATTATCAGCTGGATTTGCAGTTCTGTGGCTTCATGGAGACACAGCACAATGTTTTCCTGAAAGATGGTAATTTACAGCTTTGTTTTGGGCTTTTGTTGCAGCAGGCAGCTGTTAGCGAGCATCTGTTTCTATAGCCACAGTGATGTCCACAGATCCACTGTTTTAATTAGTGCAGTAGATATCTCAAAGACTCAAGTATGGGAGTTTTTAGTGGCAGCTTCATGAGGCCCCAGAAGGCATCAAGCTGGTTTTAAGCCTTAGAGTAAATGACTTAACTTCTTCCATTACAGGATTATCTGAATCCACCTTACTCTGTTCTCTGCATCTTCATGCATCACATCCTCCTCCTCATTTACCCCTGCAACTTTTCTAAACCTCCCCTGGTGTGCACAGTTGTACTCAGTCGTCCTCCGTTTCACTTGGATTCCATGTGTATCTCTATCTCCCCAAGCTTTTGTGTGCAGTGAGCTTTTTGCAGCAACTTTTGACCCTTTACGTGACCCCCTTTTTGTAACCCTCAGGTAGTGGTCACGACTAAGAACAGAGCTGAAACAAATAAAAAGGAATCATCGGCTTTGATTCATCATATGCTCACGAACATCAACTTACGTGAACAATAATAATGAAGCTTTGTAACTGTTATGTACCTGGCGATATAAAACATTTTTTTAGTAAAGTTTAAAGTAAAGTTTTTACCTACATGCAAATACTTGGTTCATGTAATTAGTCAGACGTCACAGGCAACCACAGTGACGTGTGTGTGTGTGTGTGTGTGTGTGTGTGTGTGGTTTCTCCACCTCTGGGGAAGACTGTGTGCGTACGTGTGAAACCTCACGTATAACCAGTCGATGTGTAATGGGGCCATTACAATTTTTGCCCTGCATGTCTTAAACCTGTACCTAGAATACAGAACAAATTGAGCTTGTAGAAGCAAGTAAAGAAGCCTGTTATGCAATATTACCCTTCCCATCTCTTCCTCCTTGGAGCTTCTGTTGTCTCTTCCCCAAATACGTAGACTAACACGCAAATCTGAACAATGTGAATCACATTGAGTAAGGTTTGAGCTGAGGACACAGAGACAGTGACGGTTGTATCTAAGTCTCGAATTGTGTGTCTCATGAAAGGAAAGAGAAATGTGATCTGAAACCTAAGCTGAAACTGGATCTTATTACTAGTCTTATTCATAACCCCTCCTTCACAGGGAAATTGAAAGGCACAGCCCAACAATGAAATGTACATGAAGTGTTTATTATCCAAAGCAGTAAAATAACTTCTCATTGAGTGAGTAAAGCATCAGTTTCCATGATATCTAGGTTTTAACGTCTACCTTTTCTACTTGGAGGTTGTATGCTAAGTCCTATAGTTAGTTTTCAATGTGTTTTCCTGGCTTTTCATCAGCAGCATTGGCTGAACTACAGTGTAACAAACAAATGCGTATTCCTAAATCTGACCTGCAAGAAGTATCCATTTAAGCAGGCATTCTGTGAATAAGTCCTGAGTGAATGGGAGAAATGAGGCACCGACAGAACTCATATGGACACAATGCAAAAAAAGTTTGTTTTTGATTCAGTGAAGGATAAAAGATTTGGTTCATTTCCCATCTAATGTGATTATACACCAGCTATTCTGGGTTTGATGTCAGACAAAATTAGAAACAGCAAAAGGGTTTTTCAAGCATTTTATAAATGGACTAAATCATTTAATCGTCAAATTATAATAATTAATAATTTAAAGATTAACTGATTACTGTTAAAGATTGTAATACAACACAATGTATTTAAAGAATCATCTTAGTTCACTTTGAAGTGTGAGGCCATATCTATTGGGAGCTTTAAACCTTAAAAAGATTTTAATACACAACTCACCTCCTCCATACATCACTGCCAACATGATAGAAGAGATCAGGGACACTTGACTGGGTGTGGCATTGAAGATGACTTCTATCTCTTTGAAAAACACTGTGATGGATTTGGGAAAGGCATAGGAGAAGCCGATGCAGATGAAGGCTCCAAACACAACTGCCCAGCCCCAGCCACCCTCAGGAGGGGTGTAACCCACAGGTCCACCCACCGCAGGAGCCATGTCTGCTCACAGATGACCTTCAGAGACGGGACAGGGCCTGATCACCTGAGCTGAGTCAGGGCTCAAAATAGAACCTGTGGGAGAGACAAAGCAGACAGCTTGTGAAAAAGAGCACAAAAAGAAACAGGACAACGATCGTGTAGCACAGTCATGAAAAACTGAAAATGTTTCCAACATTAACAATGGTCAGTTCAATCCAAGAGGTGTCGACATTAATCACCACAGAGCAAATACCAGAAAACAACAAGTTCTTAGTACTTCACGTGACAAAGTATTTAGTAGTGTTGACTGGAAGCATGGCATTTCCTGATAAACCAGTGTTCAACAGGTGACAACTTGACTGCACCTGTCTGACACAAGCTTCTCAGTAATTATTGGGCAGATGTTAAATCAGGTCACATTAGAAATAGGCAAACAAAACAAACAACTAGTGACCAGGGAACAATCTCATCTTACAGCCTGTTCTTCGACACACGTAACTAAATGATGATCATTTAGAGAACACAAGTTTAAGGTCACATGTTAAGGTCATTTGCTCTTAATAGCAACTAGAACAGACATATACAAATGACACAATAACTCCCACTGCATTTGTACAATCAACTCTCCAGTGTCTACAAACAACAATATATAAACAAACATAACTTTGGCAAAGAACCGTAAAAAAAACGTAAAGTCCATCATACTCCAAGTTAAAGTGGGATTTCACTTTTGACAAGTAGAGTGGGATTTCACAAGCCTGTGGTGAGTAATGAACAGCCAAGGGTCATACTCCCTTAGATGGTATTAGGCCTGGATTACACTGTAAAACGTCCATGCTTCACTGGTCAAACTGGCAGCTCATTGGAGTAACTGGTTAACTCATCTGTTACACTGCATGCACACGTCTTCTTTGCTGCTGAAGCCAATTATATTACTTTAGGTTTATTTTGTGTATGTGGTGAAGCAGTTGAGATAGCATGCTGCATTTAGGATGAACAGGCAAATGTACAACATCAGAAACATGCGCATGGCACATGCAGAAATGCTCATGACAAAACCAGTCAAGCTTCCTCTTTGCATGTCCTTCATGACGCTGCAGAAATATCAACCAACCAAACAGCTGACAAGCAGAACAGGCTTCAACAAGAGTCCTAACAGCCATGAAAACCTTCAGAGTACTGAACTGTATGTCTAGACACCTAAGCTGCTTTGAAAGGTCGGTGGGTTGGGACAGAAAACGAAAGTGAACTTAATCTTGTACTAGTTCAGACATAATGTCAGTAAACTTTATTGTACTACTAATGTATAATGAGTGCTAGGAAGAGGTTGTCTAGCAACAACAGAATGACACTAGCAGAGACTTGCCTACAGAGTAGTACGTACTGACCCACACATCAGCACTAACCAAGTCCTGACCGCAGCACTGGAGAACTTTAAACCAACACATTAACACAAATAAATGTCAGGATGCTCGAGGGCACCTCCGTGTTGAAATGTCTCTGTTTTGAGGTTGAACACAGTGTGCTGCTTTCTGCTCTAGAGAAGCATCACTGCTGCTCTCAATTGTTAGTGGTCATTTACATTTATTTAAGAAAAAACAGGAAAACAAACCCATTCAGGGTTTCATTTCACCTTTTGTATGGCCAGCTATAAAGAGTATGTTCCAGTTTCAGTGATAACTCATGATATCGTGACTGTAGCAACAGAGATGTTTGAAAATTGTGTACTGCAGCTCATACTATATAACAGAATGACTGATGTGCTACTGAGCTGCAGTCTTACAGAACTAGCAATGTGGAAGCAATTTTACAACAACTGCTGGTAGAAAGGAGACACGCATCCAGATATTTTTTGGCTCAGTGGAGGGGGACTGTATTGAGACTGCAGCAACATGGGAGTTCATGCAGAACGAGACCTTTGCTGAAATGGAGGCGCAGGTGAGAAATGTGATCTACAAACCAGGGCCCACGGTCGATGGAAGCAAGCGTCACAAGGGGGGTTTACGATGTCACCTCTCCTGAGGTCAAAACTATAAGCGTAATTGCTGAAGCACATTGTAGTGGCAGATTGATAAAACATGACTGATTTCATAAAGAATTCCTTTTCGTACATTTGACTTAAAAAAAAAAAGAGTAAAGGGTTGTACTGTTTAACATCTTTCACTGTATTATCCAGATTAAATGTATGGATCATCTTTAAGACAGTTGTTCTAATTACTTTAATAAATCATTAACATAGTAATAAAGAGTGTCATTTAAGCCTTAACTATGAACACAAACCTCACCACAATAAACAAGGTGCCCCAGGTCAGTCTACATTTGTTGGTGTTAATATTGATTGATTTCCTATAAATAATTATGAGCAAATGACAACAGGTTGTTACAAAAGAACCACACAGCAGGTCAAGCAGGACCTGGACATGTTGCTATGGAAGTACTGACTGTACGACCTAATAGAGCAGAATGAGGTGTAAAAAGAAATCAGTGAGCATATTAATAATAATTTCTCAATTGGATTACCTCTAAAACAGGCTGTGGGCGGTTGTCTGCATCATCTACCCTGTGAGCACTGACCTTCAAACTAGCAGCACGTTGAACTCCTGCCGCTCTATACAGAACAGACTGGTAAATCCGAGTCTGGCTTGATGCTGACACAACTGGACCAACAGTCCGTCAAAGAAAGACACGGCGGACTGGCTTTACGTGGAAATGTAAAAATAGCGCTAGACAGCATCCTGCTTCAGTGAATGAAAGCAAGAAGCTAACGTTAGCGCCAAACAGCCCAACGCTGTGGGGCGTTTCACACATGTGCGCCTCGACGCCATCACACTGAGCATTAGTTAAAGGCAGCGGAGCTGGTGGAAACGTGAAGACCAGTTTTAGTTAATTTAGTTCCTACTCAACGTTAGACACAGATAGTTTACATGAAATCCAGCACCGTCTATTTGTGCCTCACACTACACAGCACGATGGAACCATGGACGTCAACCAGCCGCACATTCTACAACTCACCGCGGTTCTTCAGGCAGTTGTGTCCGGTTTAGGTGTTTGGAGTCGCTCAAGGACGTCCTTGTGTTTAACAACGGCCACTAAACGGTCCGACGGCAGAGCAAAGTATCGCTGCTACTGCCTAACAACTTCTGGATGGCGGTGGCGAGTCTACAAACCTCCCAGCAGGCGCATGCGCATATGATGGTTCAGACCGCCAGTGGAGGAATCTGACAAAACGCACGTGCGTGTGGAGGTGAAGAAGCATGCGCGGTGGACGTAGTGCTAGAAATGATGGCCAGAGATCAGAGTGGACGGAAAACAATACGATGTCTGACGCGAATCATTAAATACTTTAAGTATAATGTCATTATTTTTATGTACTCTTTAAAAACACACTCATAATTGTAAGATCGTTTGTCTTGACGTGGTCACGTAGGCAGCCTACTTGTTTTAAATATATTGCATTACATTTAATTATAGGAGCGTGATAAAGAGGTATTACACCATTAACCCAGAGATCGTCGGTGTTGGTAAGACAGCAAGGTGACAATGATTCAATGTCTGTTGCTTTTTCAATAGTAAATAATATCGATTACCGTAATTCAGATTACACTTACACTGTTTTTTCAGTGATGACAAGGCAAACACTCTATGTTGACACTCCAGTGCATGTTCAATATTAACATAAAAGGCAGATTTTCTTAGGTGAAAATAACCCCTAACCTACAATGCACTTAACATATGACAGCTTGGTAAACTTTAAAAAAACAACAAAAAAATTCTAAAAATCTAATTCGACCTTAATCCAAATGACCTTGTGACCTATTTTCTAACATACAGTTTGTAGTTTTATGAAGAATAAAAATAATTAAGATTTAGTTTAGTTTGGTTTATGAGATGTTGACCCATTTATTTTGTTAATATCATATCAGAGTAGAACAAACATCCGTTGTTAATTGTCATAGATGTCGCTTTATCTGTACATAAATCAAACAAAATTTTCATTCTTCTTTTTTATCATATTGCATCATCGTGTACAGATCAGCGGTTTATTGTGACTACACCCATCTACACTGCCAACATTGTTAAAATCATGTTCTCTTTCTTCCTTTTAATTGTGCAACAGGATGATATTGCACAAAATTGAGACATTGGATGATGACCAAATCGAGCAAAATTTATTTATCTGTTAGATGAAGGGAGGCAATAGTTTTCCCCTTTCTCAGTCAGGGCCAAAAGTATTATTAGTTTCACTAGACAAAATGCAGGAAAGTATGTGAAAATCACATTCAGAGTCTCAACAACAATGAAAAGCTAATTCTCCACAAAAAGCTGCAAAATGACCAAAATGTATGTATATTAAATTTAAAACTATATTTTTTTAAGTTGGATTGTACATTAATTTTCTTTGTAACAGTTAAGTGAACAGGTCTGTTACTGCACCACTTCCCTTTCTCCATGACCCGTCTGGAACAGTTCCCACTGTTTGATAGTCTATCGCTTGATGAGTAGAAAATTCCCATCAGCTAACAAAACGTTTCCAGTTGAACGCATGTGAACGTGACAGTTCCTAATTGGGACGTTAAGTTCATTTCTGCTAATGAGGAGATGGATGAAAGAAGCAGAGAGCTCTGTTTCTAGATGAGTTAAATAGGAGATAGAATATTTTGTTGTGTATGTGTAAAAAGTTTGAATTATCTCTGCATTTTTGTTGGATTGACTTACAGCCACTTCTTTCAAAATTCAGACAGAAAAATCTCTGTCTATTTAATATTTGCTGGGCTTTCAGGTTGGGATTGTTCTTCCATCGTCTTCCTTTTTTGGCACAATAAGTCATTAGAGTTACTTTAGCAGCCTCAGAACAATATATTCACCATATTAATGTGCAGAGTCCATTAAATGCCATATGTTTGCTTCAGCCATGTTTTTGCCAAGAGAGGATTTATAGTCAAGAAAATCACTAGTGTTAATTATTGGTCTATAACAAACATTTGTTTTCAGTATTATTCAGGACATTATTCTGATTTCTATGCATTTCCAGGTCACTGCAGAATGCGACCCTTTACCTCCAACAGCCTGAGTTCACCTACACATTTGACTGTTAGACAGTTTTCTTTTGACCCTTCAGTGAAAATGGAATTATGTTCTCAGAAAACAGGGATAGTCAACGTACACACAAACTCCCAAATGCTCCCTGATTTACTGCAATAAGCAAAGCCCACAAACGATTACCTATTAAAGGAAACTGGCATCAACAGAGTATTAAAAGGCACTCCTAAAGCTACTGCATGGTAACTGAAAGGCTGTTCCCATCTGAATCACTACTTAACTTTAACCTGGACTCTGGAACAAACGTCCTAATGCAGCAGATAAGACCTTTTAGGCATGCTGAAGTTAAAAATTCACTGACTGTTTGCAAGCTGCAGCAGTTCTTCATCAGTATACTAAAATGATCAGGGTTACCATGGCGACCTTTGTCCCACAGATCTCAGTTCATTAAGGTCCCATCTCAGCTTTGTCCCGCTTCCATTTATTTACATTAACCCATAACCTTACACACGTGCCCCACTCTCTTCTGTTTAGTACAGGTGAGAGCATTGTATGATGCAGAGAAACGGAAACAGATAAATCTAATCAGAATGTTGACAGATTTATAGACTACTACTAATTTACTAACAGAGTAAGTACCCGTCTGAAACTGTGGGAGGTTTGTAAATCACATTTATTGTATGACTTGTAAAAAATTAAATACAGATGAAAGAAAACTTGCGATACATTTCTCCCAGTCAACAATAAATGTGAACATTATTAATATGAGTAAATCTTATTTTACCGTAAAGTGCATTTAGTTTAAACGTAACCCTTTCACAAATTCATTATGAAAATATTGTTTTTATTACTCTTTTGAAATAAAAAAAAACATCCACTGTAGTGACCAATATGCACAAACAGGTTAAGACAAGTAGTGATGATCCAAACACTGGAGGCCAGAGGCTGCTTCGGTTTGGTTGCTCACTGACAAGACCCTTACGTCACCTCCTCCAACCAAGAATTTGCAGCTGTTACTCCCACCATCTGGTGTAGTTTACTTCTCCAGTTTTAATGTACTTATTATCACTTTTTGAACATTTCTTCAGAAAAGCAGAGTCAGACCCAGTGGATGCGCAGAGGCAAAAGGTTTGACTCTCCTAGTGAGATATACCATTCAAGCTGCCCCCAGGTTCACTGGACCCCTCCTCATTATGCCATTATTCCTGTGGCTGTCAGACTCCCCTTTCACATAGACACCACTGAACTGCTGGCACAGAGAGAAACTAGATAAAGTCTCAGATCTCGTAGTAACTTGGCTCAGGTTGTGGATCCAGCTCCAGTACCACTACTGTACCTCCATTTCCTTCTATACAGAGCTCATCTAGCATAGGTGGCCTCCTCCTGTGGTATAGAAGTGAACCGACGGTAAGTCGCTCTTTTCTGACACAGTGTTTGAGCTCCAACCTTCAGAATCAGCAAAGCCTGGCTGTTAGAGGGAGCTGCAGTTTGGAGGAGGCGGGGAGCTTTTGTAGCACCCTGAGACATTTGGTGAGTAGCTAGAATATTTGACCCGGTGTGACCTGTGACTGAGGCCAAGCTCAGCCTGGTGGGACTAACAAGAGGAAATCTACCTTTTGGTGGACTGTACTCCATTGTCATGATCTGGGTTTTTGTTCTAGTTGTTTCCTGTTGTCACGCCATGTCCTGTTTTATTTTGTTAAACTTCCTGTTCTCTGTCAGCTGTCACTTACCTGTTCCCAGTATCCACACCTGTCAGTAATTACGTAATCACTCTGTGTATTTAGCCACCACCTGTTCCCATAGTCCTTTGCCAGATCGTTGTTTGTGTGTACCCGTCATAGCTCCCAGTTTCCTTGATTCTGTCCGGCCAGTCTCCAGTCCAGCCGCGCGCTGTTCAGTCTCCAGTCCAGCCGCACGCTGTTCAGTCTCCAGTCCAGCCGCGCGCTGATCAGTCTCCAGTCCAGCCGCGCTCTGTTCAGTCTCCAGTCCAGCCGCGCTCTGTTCAGTCTCCAGTCCAGCCGCGCTCTGTTCAGTCTCCAGTCCAGCCGCGCTCTGTTCAGCCTTCAGTCCAGCCGCGCCCTGTTCAGCCTTCAGTCCAGCCGAGCCCAGCTCAGGTCCCGTTCCAGTCGAGCCCAGCTCTAGTCCCGTTCTAGTCGAGCCCAGCTCAGGTCCCGTTCCAGTCGAGCCCACCCGAGTCCCGTCCACGTTCCAGCCCAGTCGAGTCCCGTCCACGTTCCAGCCCAGTCGAGTCCCGTCCACGTTCCAGCCCAGTCGAGTCCCGTCCACGTTCCAGCCCAGTCGAGTCTAGTCCAGGTTCCCGTCCAGTCGAGTCTAGTCCAGGTTCCCGTCCAGTCGAGTCTAGTCCAGGTTCCCGTCCAGTCGAGTCACGTCCAGACCCCAGTTCAGTCGAGTCCTGTCTCAGTACAGTCGGGTCCTGTCCCGGTCCAGCCCAGTCCCGCGCAGGTCTTGTCCCAGCCAGAGGTCATCACCTGTAGAGGAGCTCCTGTGAGGAGCCTGAGAGCAGCGCCGCCGGCTCCTGTGAGGAGCCTGAGAGCAGCGCCGCCGGCTCCTGTGAGGAGCCTGAGAGCAGCGCCGCCGGCTCTAGTAAGGACGCCGCTCCTGTCCTTGTCGGCCATGTTGAGGCCGTTCCTGTTCCTGTCGGCCAAGTAGAGGTCGTTCCTGTTCCTGTCGGCCAAGTAGAGGTCGTTCCTGTTCCTGTCGGCCAAGTAGAGGTCGTTCCTGTTCCTGTCGGCCATGTAGAGGTCGTTGCAGTCCCTGTCGGCCATGTAGAGGTCGTTCCAGTCCCTGTCCGCCATGTAGAGGTCGTTCCAGTCCCTGTCCCAGTCCCTGTCGGCCATGTTGCGGCCGTTCCAGTCCCTGTTCCTGTCGGCCATGTTGCGGCCGTTCCAGTCCCTGTTCCTGTCGGCCATGTTGCGGCCGTTCCAGTCCCTGTTCCTGTTCCTGTCGGCCATGTTGCGGCCGTTCCAGTCCCTGTTCCTGTTCCTGTCGGCCATGTTGCGGCCGTTCCTGTCGGCCATGTTGCTGCCGTTCCTGTCAATCTCGGAGTGGCAGTCCCTGCGCACCTCCAGGAGGAGGTCGCGCCAGCTGCAGTGCCCGCTGACCTCCAGGAGGAGGTCGCGCCAGCCGGAGCTGCCGCCGCGGTTCCCGCCGACCTCCAGGAGGAGGTCGCCCCCGTCCTAGCTCCAGCCGACCTCCAGGAGGAGGTCGCCCCCGTCCTAGCTCCAGCCGACCTCCAGGAGGAGGTCGCCCCCGTCCTAGCTCCAGCCGACCTCCAGGAGGAGGTCGCCCCCGTCCTGGCTCCAGCCGACATCCAGGAGAAGGTCGCTCCTGCATCGGTTCCTGGCGGCTCGGCCCCGGCCGCACCTGCATTGGTTACTGGCGGCTCGGTCCCGGCCGCACCTGCGTCAGTTACTGGCGGCTCGGACCCGGCCGCACCTGCATCGGTTACTGGCGGCTCGGCCCCCGCCGCACCTGCATCGGTTACTGGCGGCTCGGCCCCGGCCGCACCTTCATCGGTTACTGGCGGCTCGGCCCCGGCCGCACCTGCATCGGTTCCTGGCGGCCCGGCTCCGGCCGCATCTGCATCGGTTCCTGGCGGCCCGGCTCCGGCCGCATCTGCATCGGTTCCTGGCGGCCCGGCTCCGGCCGCATCTGCATCGGTTCCTGGCGGCCCGGCTCCGGCCGCATCTGCACCTGTTTCTCGTCGCGGTGGTCCAAGGAGGACGCCGCTGGTTCCTGTTTCTCGTCGCGGTGGTCCAAGGAGGACGCCGCTGGTTCCTGTTTCTCGTCGCGGTGGTCCAAGGAGGACGCCGCTGGTTCCTGTTTCTCGTTGCGGTGGTCCAAGGAGGACGCCGCTGGTTCCTGTTTCTCGTCGCGGTGGTCCAAGGAGGACGCCGCTGGGTCCTGTTTCTCGTCGCGGTGGTCCAAGGAGGACGCCGCTGGTTCCTGTGTCTCGTCGCGGAGGTCCAAGGAGGACGTCTCTGGTTCCTGCCTCGTCCTTGTCTCGGCTGCCGGACTGGTGGCCTCGCCCTCGGCGCCTCCTGCTGCCTGGATGGCGCTGCCTCCTGCGGCGCCATCCGCCTCGACCCCTCAGTCCTCAGGATCGGCGTCCGCCTGGAGGACATCGCCGTTCGGGGTGGTCCCCGGGGACGTCGGCCCAGCCCAAGGGCACTAAGAGTGCCACCCTGGCTCAGCGGCGGCTGAGCAGGATCTCGCCACGCCTTCACCCCGCCCGTGAGGGAATCCCTGGACTTCGTGTCTTCCCCGTTTGTGGACTTTGGTTTTGTTATGTGGACTCTTGTTTTGGCCCTCCTCCGGTCCTCCCTCCACCCACCCTGCTCGTTTCCCGTGAGGGGTAGGGATTCGGTCCCTCCTCCTGGGACCACCCTCCGCCCGCCCTGGTTTGGGGGGGGGGCTTCCGTGGGCGCCGTGGAAGGCGCCATGGGGGGGGGGGTACTGTCATGATCTGGGTTTTTTTTTCTAGTTGTTTCCTGTTGTCACGCCATGTCCTGTTTTATTTTGTTAAACTTCCTGTTCTCTGTCAGCTGTCACTTACCTGTTCCCAGTATCCACACCTGTCAGTAATTACGTAATCACTCTGTGTATTTAGCCACCACCTGTTCCCATAGTCCTTTGCCAGATCGTTGTTTGTGTGTACCCGTCATAGCTCCCAGTTTCCTTGATTCTGTCCGGCCGTGTTTTACGTACCTTGTTTCTGGACTGTTGACTCTGAGCCTGCCTTATCCCTGTCTGTTCTGTCTGCCCTGGTGTTGTACCCGCCTGTTACCGACCTTGCCTGCCTGACCACGATCTGACGCTCGATGATTCTGGTATTGTATCTCTCTTGTGTATGAATCTTGCCTGTCCCTGACGTCGTCTCTGCCTAACCGGAATAAACCACCTTTTAATCACCGTCAACCTGTGTAGGCTGTGCATTTGGGTCCTCATCCGAGCGTACCTGACACTCCATTGTGCAAGTTTAGTCCATGTTGAATCCGTTGATCTGTGATCGATACATGCGGTTTGTTAAACAACATGTGAACGCGTACTAATCTACACCAGGTTTGACTCAGCAGCTACTTTTTTTTCCTGAAGTTAGTAGAATAGGTTGATCCAGGATGCTTTACTGATCCATGGTGTCTTAGTTCTGCTTTTGTGAAATGCTCCCAGGTATCCACATCTAGAATTTCTTTAACCAATATCAATCAACCTTGATATATAAAGACACAATATGCAATTTAAGCTAATTCCTGCATGAGAACAGTCAATTGTTAAATTCATTAAACTTCAATAAATAATAAGGCACAAACATAAGCAGGATGATTAGAAACCTTGAATGCCCCAGTACTGCACCAGGCAGTGCAGTCTTGACCAAAGTGATTCACAAAATGAAATCAGAAATGAGTCCCAGGCTGTCGCTGATCCAACATCCGCCCCCTGCTCTCTGAAACAGGAGCTCCACACCACACCAGCCAAAGAGCATCAATATTGTCTTTGTCCAATCCAAGCAGAGGTGGAGCTGTGACATCACAGGCTCCAAAACTAGGTCACCAGTATGAAAAACACTCTTTTTCCTTTTTTATACTTTTTACCGTGTGTGTGTGTGTGTGTGTGTGTGTGTGTGTGTGTGTGTGTGTGTGTGTGTGTGTGTGTGTGTGTGTGTGTGTGTGTGTGTGTGTGTGTGTGAAAATGCACATAAAGAAGTTGGTGTGTGTGTGGGGGGGAAAGGCAACCATTTCACACACGCCAACTTCTTTATGTACATTTTGACGTCTACAAATATGTGTGCACTGTACCACCGTACAGTATAACACAGATTATACCAATCGAATAATATTCATGATGGGTTGTGACATACAGGCCTCAGGCAAGAACATGCAGCAACCCCCACATTTAGCTGAAACCGGCTCTAACCAAATGACACAGGAACAGCTCTGCTCCTCTGTCTCTGTAGTGATTTTGCTCCTTTGCATATTATTAAACTACTGTTGTGGTTGTTAATTCACTTTGAAACAGTCTCTGGCTCTTAGCCTCTGGGCCCCAAACCCTCATGAGGCCCAGTGGACTGAAAACCAGTGTGCACACTGTACCTGCTTCAGTCAAAATCAGGCAAGTTATATTTGACTATATCAAATATTGTGTAATTTGATCCATGATTCTGTTATTTCACCACCACAACATTTATTAGATATGTATTACAAACCAGCTGATCAAAGATTTTACTGACACTTCTGACACTGAACTGACTCTAAACTACACATAGCAGCGCCCTCTGGCGGCTAACACATACAAAGACCGTTCATGAGGTTCTGTTTCTGGGCGTTTTCTTTAATTGTATGTATTAATCACCTCAGGCTACACAATAATATTGACTTCTGTACGATGTATTTTATCTATAGTGTTGTAAGTGTTTGTGTATGGCTTTTTAGCTTTGCTCTTAGTGCAGGTCAAAACAGGAAAATAACAAGCAAACAAAGAAGGTTTCTTTTAAGTACTAATTATGATTCAATTAACCTAAAATATCCAGGGGGATGAAGAGAAGACCTCATGTGTTTGTTATATTTGTGTTTCTCTGTCAGTGGACATCTTTACTGCTTCCGGCTACTTTGACCTGCTGAATCTGTGCTGCTCTGTTACAGGCCTCACCTGCTGAAAGCAGAGCTGGACTCACCCCCACAGGTACAACACTTCAGCTCCTCTTCCATGTTTGTTTCCAGCAGCATCACCAGGGAGCAGAGATCAATCTCTGCATCATAATCATCATAAACATCATAATCAATCTGACACAACAGTGCTGCGCTGCGTGCGCTGCGCTCTATTCTCACCCTCCGCGGGTGGTCTCATCCACTTTCCAAGCTCGGGTCCTCTACCAGAGGCCAGGGAGCTTGAGGGTTCTGCGCAGTATCCTTGCTGTTCCTAGGACTGCACTTTTCTGGAATGAGATTTCGGATGTTTTTCCAGGGATCTGTCGTAGCCACTCCTCCAGTTTGGGGGTCACAGCCCCTAGTGCTCCGATCACCACAGGCACCACTGTGGCCTTCACCTTCCAAGCCTTCTCCAGTTCTTCTCTGAGCCCTTGGTATTTCTCTAGTTTCTCATGTTCCTTTTTCCTGATGTTGCCATCGCTTGGTATTGCCACATCCACCACTACGGCTTTCCTCTGCTCTTTATCCACCACCACAATGTCTGGTTGGTTCGCCATTACCATTCTGTCAGTCTGGATCTGGAAGTCCCACAGGATCTTGGCTCGCTCGTTCTCTACCACCTTGGGAGGTGTTTCCCACTTTGACCTTGGGGTTTCCAGTCCATACTCCGCGCAGATGTTCCTGTATACTATGCCAGCCACTTGGTTATGGCGTTCCATGTATGCTTTGCCTGCCAGCATCTTACACCCTGCAGTTATGTGCTGGACCGTCTCTGGGGCCTCTTTGCACAGTCTACACCTTGGGTCTTGTCTGGTGTGGTAGATCTGGGCCTCTATGGCTCTGCTGCTCAGGGCCTGCTCCTGTGCAGCCAGGATGAGTGCCTCTGTGCTGTCCTTCAGCCCAGCCCTTTCAAGCCATTGGTAGGATTTGTTGAGATCAGCCACTTCAGTTATGTTCCGGTGGTACATCCCATGCAAGGGCTTGTCCTCCCATGATGGTCCCTCTTCCAGCATCTCATCCTCTGTTCTCCACTGCCTGAGACATTCACTCAGCACGTCATCTGTTGGGGCCTTATCCTTGATGTACTTATGGATCTTGGATGTTTCATCCTGGATAGTGGCTCTCACGCTCACTAGTCCTCGGCCTCCTTCCTTGCGGCTAGCGTACAGTCTCAGGGTGCTGGATTTGGGGTGGAACCCTCCATGCATGGTGAGGAGCTTTCGTGTCTTAACATCTGTGGTCTGTATCTCTTCCTTTGGCCACCTTATTATTCCCGCAGGGTATCTGATCACTGGCAGAGCGTAGCTGTTTATTGCCCGGGATTTGTTCTTGCCATTGAGCTGGCTTCTTAGGACTTGCCTTACTCGTTGGAGGTATTTGGCTGTTGCCGCATTCCTTGTTGCCTGTTCAAGGTTGCCGTTCGCCTGTGGTATTCCAAGGTACTTGTAATTGTCCTCAATGTCGGCTATTGTTCCTTCTGGGAGTGAGACCCCTTCTGTGTGGATTACCTTGCCTCTCTTTGTCACCATCCTCCCACATTTCTCGAGTCCGAATGACATCCCGATGTCCGAGCTGTAGATCCTGGTGGTGTGGATCAGCGAGTCGATGTCTCGCTCACTCTTGGCGTACAGCTTGATGTCATCCATGTAGAGGAGGTGACTTATGGTGGCCCCGTTCCGGAGTCGGTATCCATAGCCAGTCTTGTTTATTATTTGGCTGAGGGGGTTCAGACCTATGCAGAACAGCAGTGGGGACAGTGCATCTCCTTGGTATATGCCACATTTGATGGATACTTGGGCAAGTGGCTTCCCATTGGCTTCAAGGGTGGTTCTCCACAACCTTATCGAGTTTGCAATGAAGGCCCTTAGAGTTCTGTTGATGTTGTACAGCTCTAAGCATTCAGTGATCCATGTGTGTGGCATTGAGTCATAGGCTTTCTTGTAGTCGATCCAGGCTGTGCACAGGTTGGTGTGTCGCATTCTGCAGTCTTGGGCGACTGTTTTGTCTACCAGGAGTTGGTGTTTGGCTCCTCTGGTATCCTTACCAATGCCCATCTGTGCTTCGCTCATGTATTGACTCATGTGCCCACTTATCTTAGCTGCGATGATGCCCGACATGAGCTTCCATGTTGTGGAGAGACAGGTTATTGGCCGGTAGTTGGATGGGACTGTGCCCTTTGAGGGATCCTTCATTATCAGGATCGTTCGCCCTTCGGTTAGCCATTCAGGGTGAGTCCCATCCCTTAGCAGCTGGTTCATTTGTGCTGCCAGGCGCTCATGGATTGCAGTGAGCTTCTTTAGCCAGTAGGCGTGGATCATGTCAGGGCCAGGTGCTGTCCAGTTTTTCATACCTGAGACTCTATGTTGGATGTCTGCCACTGTGATAGTCACTGGATTCTGTTCAGGGAGGTTGCTGTGGTCTTCCCTCAGATCCACCAGCCACTGTGCATCTCTGTTGTGTGATGCCTCCCTTTCCCATATACCCTTCCAGTACTGTTCAGTTTCCAGCCTTGGTGGGTCTGCTCTGCTGTTATTACCCTGCCATTGAGAGTACACTTTCGCAGGTTGTGTTGCGAACAGCCAGTTTATTCGTCTGGCTTCGTTATCTCTGGTGTATCTCTTTAGGCGGCTGGCCAAGGCTTGTAGCCTTTGCTTGGCAGTTTCGAGTGCTTCAGGTATGGGCATCTGGCTGTACCTCTTGGGCATCGGTCTTTTCATTGCACCTCTCTGGGCCTCTGTCATTTGGCTCACTTCCCTCCGAGCTGCCTTGATTTTTGCCTCCAACCTTCGTTTCCATGGTGGGTATTGTTTCTCATGGCTCCCATGGTTGCTCTTATAGCCAAGCACCTCTAGGATCACTGATGCTGAAGCGTATATCATCTCATTGGTTTCTGTGATTGTTGTGGTAGGGATCGCTCTCAATGCTGCATTCACATCTTCCATGAGACTTTCTGATGGTACTTCACTTAGCCGTTGTAGTGGGGTTCGTGGTTGCCTGTTCAATCTCGCCATGATCTTATCTTTCAGGTCAGTCGCTGCCTCGCTCAGCGTATCTGTGCTTATTGGGGCTTCGTACCCAATTTCCGGTTGGGGAGATGGTGAAACCTCCCCTCTGACCTGGCGTCCTGGCTCCCCCTTGCGGTAGCTTGAAGGGTCTTGCCCAAGGACCCACACTGGATGCCTATTCGCCCTAACGGGGATTCAAACCGGAAACCCCTCGCATGCAAGTCCTGTGACTCTACCGATTGAGCTATCCAGCGAGCCATTTTTACCACCGGAATATAACTGATCTCAACAAATCCTACCAATGGCTTGAAACCACACCAGACAAGACCCAAGGTGTAGACTGTGCAAAGAGGCCCCTGAGACGGTCCAGCACATAACTGTAGGCTGTAAGATGCTGGCAGGGAAAGCATACATGGAACGCCATAACCAAGTGGCTGGCATAGTATACAGGAACAGGAGCGCGGAGGAGTATGGACTGGAAACCCCAAGGTCAAAGTGGGAAACACCTCCCAAGGTGGTAGAGAACGAGCGAGCCAAGATCTTGTGGTACTTCCATATACAGACAGACAGAATGGTAATGGCGAACCAACCAGACATTGTGGTGGTGGACAAAGAACTGAGGAAAGCCGTAGTGGTGGATGTGGCAATACCAAGTGATGGCAATATCAGGAAAAAGGAACATGAGAAACTAGAGAAATACCAAGGGCTCAGAGAAGAACTGGAGGAGGCTTGGAAGGTGAAGGCCACAGTGGTGCCTGTGGTGATTGGAGCACTGGGGGCAGTGACCCCCAAACTGGAGGAGTAGCTACAACAGATCCCTGGAATAACATCCGACATCTCAGTCCAGAAAAGTGCAGTCCTAGGAACAGCAAGGATACTGCACAGAACCCTCAAGCTCCCTGGCCTCTGGAGGAGAATATATATATATATATATATATATATATATATATATATATATATATATATATATAATCCAATTTCGTTGTATACATGCTTTGCAATGACAATAAAGCTATTCTATTCTATTCTATTCTATTCTATTCTATTCTATTCTATTCTATTCTAGAGTGATTAAATGCAGCAGGAGAGAGTAGGTGAAGCCATTCAACCTAGTGGGAAAAGCAGAAAGAGAGCAGGCAGATGGAAACCGAAACAGTCTTTCGAAACAAAGAAAGGAACAAAGGGGCAATGTGAATCATTTAAATGTAATGTCTTCAGCTCTGTTAAATGCTTTTACAGGCACAGTGGAAGCCAGACTAGTTCTGGTGAAAGTGAAAATAAGTTCACCGTAAAATTCCCTAGAATTTAGAAAGCTGTTGGGAATTTCTAATGAGAACTGGAACTTCCCCTCTCTACAGCCAAGAATCACAACCACGTGTGTCTGGAAAAAAAGATGGACTGTGATTATTCCAGAGAACCTGGAAGATGATGAATAACAGGGTGGATTAGGTCACAGCCTGAAGGCTCATTCTGTGCTTGGTTTCCCCAAACCGTCCTACCCATTTGTGCAGGTCTGACATATTCCAGGTCCCACCACTATAAATGCTATAAACTGGTGAAACAGATCCAAGAGTTGAACAAAAGCTGTCTCTTTTTGTCTCACGTCCTGTTAAAGCATGAACAAATCCCCACTTCCTTCCCTCAGTTGAGTCAGTGAGTCATATACTCAAACCTTTGACCTGGTGAGTCAGGAGCCAGTGGGGGATTCCCACATGACTCTTCATCACCTCTCTCTCCTCTTCTCCCTTTCTGCTGCCTGACTAACATGCTGCTCATCACAGTCGTTGAGAAATACCTGTAGGTTGGTTCCCACAGAAGCCAGCAGTGCTGGTGATTGGGCAGGAACGGGGAGCTCGTACCTTTCAGGTGGAGGTGGATGCTCCTGTGTTATTGGCTGTGAAGAGTTAAATTAGTGCGTACAGCCCCGCCTACTTCCCTGTCTGCCCAGAAGTACCGCTGCAACAGCTGAGGAATAAAAAGACAAGGAAACAGTTCTATATAAGTAGTGGAAATCTGAGAGAAGGAGCCGAGACAGTCACAGGTAGGTGGAGTTGTTTTGAAATTTACAGGTTAAAATATTGGGTTTTTTTAGGATTAATATCAGGCATCCGTGTATTTTTCTGGGATTTAGCTTTGAAGCATCCAAACGGCCCCTTCCTCTATTTTACCTCAATACTTTGCAACTGGCTGCGTTTTCATGCTTTAGACGCTGGCCTTTAAAAGCCTCCTTTGCATAAGCTGCGTTGTTTTACATGCTGCTTTGTTTGTAATCAAACCAGGCGGGGTTCAGATAAGTCCTAACAGCGTTCATTTGTTTTTGGTAGTGATATTGTGAATTTGACCTGACTGTAGGACATGAACGTTTTAAGAGTTGAGGGGAAATACCGTTAAAGCCAAACGTTTCTAATTTGTTGGCATCTTAAATGTGAGGTTTTGTTTTGTTTTCCTGTTTTTTGTCCTAAACCGCGGATCAAAAGTAGAGTTAAGGAATCCAGGATGAAGGAAGCGTCCGGGCGTATGTTGCCCGTTTGATAAGAAGGAGCCGCTGAGTCGAGCTGGTGCAGATCGTTTGGAGGAGTAACGTTAAACACCACGTGTATGAATCACAGAATTAGTGGTTAAACATGGAAAACATCGCCGCTGACGCTTCTTCCACAGAGCAGCAGCTTAGTTTGAGACGTTGGCATCAATTTGTCTGTATAGTTAATGATGTCACCCTTTAAATCTGTTTGTCTGGCAAACAGAGCCTGCATCTGTCAAGTAAAGTAATATTTTCAAGGTTTCTTAGTGCCTTCTTGGTGTTGTACCTGTCGGGGTGATGCATAACGGAGGATCAGACCAGGAAACGTCCGAGGTTTAACTTCGTCCAACAGAAAAACCAGTGACTGACCGAATCTTTACAGCCTGTGAACACTGGACCGAACAGAGCCTCGTTGAACTTGAGTGACATCCTTTTTGCATCGTCATCAGCAATCGCAATAATGTACATGGCGAGTACATACATTAGCGAGCTTCATTAAACCACCATAACATGAGCAGCGAAGTCTGGTGGCAATAATAGTTAACACGTGAATTTATAAATGCCAATAAACAAACGTGTATAGATTAACCTAATGAGTTCTAAAACAGACTGGTTAAACTGAGGCAGCGCAAAAATAAGTTCTAACAGAACAGACAGCTAAACTAAGGTCATTCTGAACCAACTTATCCTTGATGTTCAGCTGCTCTGGACCAGGATAAACTCAAAATATTTCAACAACATCAGTGAAGACGAAAAATCGAATCAGTCCAAACTGTACCATCTGCTGAGTCTGAGTTGAGTCTAGACCCTAAAGTTTCTGACATCATCATCCACCTCAGTGTGTGATTTAGCAAACACAAGTCACAGTCAACGCCTTGTAACAATGCGTGTGTCTGCTTGAACTGTGCCTCCGGGTGAACATCAAGAGGAGAACAGGTAAACAGAGCGGGATTGTGAAGGCCGGTGTAACAGTCTGTTACACAGGTGAATCAGTGGCGTCGTCTGCTAGTGATCAGTTCAAGTGTCACTCAGTCTAGACGAGCTGCAGCAGTAACACAGTCACGTGTCTGGTTGGGTTTAGCTGCTGCATCTGTGACCTGTAGTCTGCATTTACACACTTAAAGTGCTGAAGGGGATACTTGGCATCTACTGTAGCAAAGTTGAGTAAGAAGCCTGAACATGAAGCAACAGGAAATCAGAACCAAAGTTTCGTATCCTTTTCACTAAACATCGTTCCCTTTCTTTTTTTTTTCCAACCAGATTCCAGGAACGCTGACGGACAAACATGGCCTCTCTCACGTCCTTCAACCGCCGGCAGTGGGCGTCTCAGTCGCTGCGGGTCACTGCTAAGGAGCTGTCCATCGTCTCTGCCCGCGGCAAAGCCACCGCTATCGCAGAGCGCTTCTCCAAGTAGGTCCCTCGCACCTGTAAGGTGATAACTTCTAACAACCTTTTATCAGAAGTTTGACCCTTTTCCACCAGTTTTCTCTAAACCCAGAAAAACTGACAGTAAAAGTAGCAACAAACAGTTCAAACATGCAAAGAAAGAAAAAAAAAACGTTTATTATAACCAAACTCATTGACTACTTTAATAATTGTAAATAATTGATAAATCATAATGGATAATAATCGTCAGGTTGGTATATTTGACCTACTTATGGCAGGACCAGCAGTGATCAGTCATAATTTGTCTCCTTCGTTTTGTTTCTGTCTCTCAGGTACCAGATGGCAGCAGAGGAGGGTCAAGCAGAGAAGATAAAAATGGTAAGTGCTACCGGCGGCAGAGGAAATACAGGGATATGGGGTCAAAAGAAGCCCACATAAAACCTTTACGTTGAAATAGCAGTTAAGTTTTACAGTTAAGTTTGCACTTAAATGTAAGTAACTGGGTCTACACCAACACTCTAAACTTACAGTTTAGACAAAAGCACAAAACCTGGCTCTGAGTTAATGCTAGAATCTGATAGTTAGTGAAACCCAATCACAAGATGCAGCGCAATACAAAATGCGCAGACACAGCGATTTGTGATGAGGACGAGGGCCCAAAGTCACGTTAGCTTGACTGAGGAGCAATGAGAGAACCGTGATCCTGGTTCTGGTTCTGCTGGAGGCTTCTCCTCTGCTAACATGGGATCTGTCGGTGTTTCTCTATATATTTTTTTTTTTTATATTACACTGTTGTAGCTCTTCATGACTTACAAGTGTACAAAAAAAGACTGTTGTCTATATGTAAATGCAAAGAGCTCATGCCACAGTGGGAACTGGCTTTGCTTAAGTGGTAAATCTGGAGTATTACTACAAGGATCTGAGCCCCACCACAAACCTGGTGGCTTCACGCTGAGGCCTCAGTACTTGAGGATGCCAAAAGTTAAATGAAACAGTAGAGTTAATACTGTCTGGTGCAGTGCCGTGTCACCTCTATTACATCGTCATGGATCCGGCTGGAGTCCCTGTGCAGCATGTTCGTCTCTGTCCTTCGTCTGTTCTTCCTTTACCTTCTCATTTCCTGTAGCTCTCTTCTCCTCTCTTCTCGCTGACTGCCTGTTTCTAATTTGTCTCATTCGCTGCCTGCCCCTCACCCATCGCTACCTTCACTCCCTCTTCCTTCCCTTTGTGTTGTGGGGAGTGAGCTAGTTGCCTCATGCTGCTCTCTCCACATCTGGGACAGCTCAGACACTCCCCACTCACAAACGCTCAGCGGCAGCTGGACCCCCGGCTCATCGGAGGTTCTCAGGTTTTCACTCTGCTTTGTGTTTGTTAGCATTGTTGAGCAGCTTCCAGCTTGGACTCTTGAGCAATTGTTTGTCTTCTTAGTTAAAGTTCTGTCCTAACTTGCACTGATGGGAACATTCTTCCACTTGTGTGCAGCCTACGTTAGACTCAGGTCTGGTACTTTTCTAAATCTTATTCAGCAGTTGCAGATTCGCGACAGTGAACAAACTAAAAACAGACTTGTGTTTGTGTGTGAGTCATCACACTGTTTCTGTGACTGTGAGTGGAAATGTGTTATCTGATATGTGCCGTGTCATCGGTTGGTTCACTGTGTTCTACTGGTGTTCTTGAGTTTACTAGTTTCAACAACAAGACTAGATATTGAAATCTGATGTTCTTAGCTTCAGGTTCTTGTTGAGCAGATTTTAGAACATTGACCACTTGCTCTACTCTACTCTCTCTACTGAATAAACCTTTGAATTCTTACTTGTACGAGTTTATTAGCTCTGACGTGGAATTTCGTGACTCCTGAATTGATTCAGGGTGAAGAAAATGTGCAGTGTTAAAGGTTTCCCCAGGTTTTTTTGTTTATGCCCATCTGACCCGTTTTCATCAACTGAAATAGTGAAACAGTAACAGTCTCCTTCATAACAGTAATTGTTTGAGTCTTTTGTCCATTTTTTCCAGGAGCTTTGTTCTCACTGGCTACTGAGGATTACATTTACCGTAATAAACTACTACAGACTGGCTGTAGTGGGAGGACCAGATCTCTGTGTAGGCAGACACTGCCTCTGACGCTGGGTCGGCCCCAGCTTCATATGATCTACTGGTAATCTGATATTTCTGTTTTGAGGCCAGATCACTTCCTCTTGGGCAAGAGAAAGTCCAGTAAGATCAGCGCAGCTGCTTCTGAAGCGTGCTTTAGTAGGGAGAGTGAAGTCTAGGTCCCCCATGGTGAGAGGCATTCAGGGTCAGAACAAAGTGTAGAACTTTTAACAGACCACAACCCTTCAGGAATGGAAGAACAAAGCGGTGAAATGAAGCAAAGATGCACAGACTGAGGTTTGAATGGCACTAGCTCTGTTTTAATGTTAACTGAGAAAATCTATTTCTTCTTTCCTCTGCAGGTTGCAGAGCCGCTACCATCGACATTGCTCAGTGGAAATCTGAGTGTTTTAAAGAAACACTGGGAGCAGCAGCAGCAGGAGTCTCCGTCCAGCCACAGGGCCCAAGCTCAGATTACACCCTGCAGACCTGTCAAGACCCAGACACAGCCCAGTCCATCAACAGGCCCCAGAACTCCATCAGAGTCCCAGCCTGAGCCACGTCCTCGGTTAGCGGACTCCAAGATCAGTGAATCGACCCCCAACAATCAGCTGGCGGATCTGGCAGACATGGATCCGGGCAGAGCAGCGGAGGTTCTGGATTGTGAGAAGCCAAGTGTTTCTCTAAACAGCCTCAAAAGGATGTTCGAGAAGGATAACCAGCTGGAGAAGGTAAATGTCCTGGTTTCACTTTATTCACTGTGTTTGTTCTGGCTCTTTGCTCACGTGACCCCTTTCGTTCCTTGTTTCGTTTTTGCTTCTATCGCACCTTCCTCAGTACAGAGCAGCTGATTATGTCAGGAGGAGACCATGACACATCTTTAAGGCTTTAGACTCTAACTGTTGGCTTAAACCATTAACTACTGTAAATACTATGTATAGATTTTGACTACAGTAAATTAGAGAAAATAAGATAAACAAAAAACACAGCTGCCAATTGGTGAAATATCGTCTAGGAGGAAAAAGTTACAAGTTGCGTTTAGTACAAAATGGCCTCAAAAATAAATTCAGTACAGAGCTTAACTAGTCAGAACCTCTGGGGGTTGGCTCATCAGGTCCTGTTGGTGGTAACCGGTGGGTCCACATGCAGAGTCATGCACCCACAACAAGCCTGGACGTGGCTCAGAGCCAAAACACATTCCTTTTACAGTGTTTGTACTGAAGGATCAGCGCCTCCACCTGGAAGTGTCTCCTTCACATTCAGGGCTTTTTGTACTCAACAATAGGTTTAATTGAACTTTTTTTTTTTTTAATCGAACTTTATTGATCCCACATTGGGGAAAATTAACCTGCATTTTTTTTTTTTTTTAATTTGAGGAGGCGCTGTCAGATAAACTCAAGCAGAGATGATCAGTTTGTTTTGGCTGGTGACTCTGGACAGATGGGGCGTCTCAGACTGTCTCACTGAGCTCATAAGGGGATTACGTGCACACACACACACACACACACACACACACACACACACACACACACACACACACACACACACACACACACTTTACCTCTTGTCTTTGTGCTTTTTCTTTCTTCCCTTTTGATTTTTCTGATGGACAGCACTGCTTCCAGTCTTTTTCCTCTACGAGCTGAAACGTGAGCATTTTACACTGAGCACAATGTTTGTTTGCATTTAGTTTTCTTACTCATCTGTGTTTTTGTGTGTTTCTTGAAGGAGTCCAGAGAGCAGACTAGTAAAGGAGCAGGTGGTAACGCAGCCAACATGGATCAGCTGCTAGGAGGTACACGAGTGTTCCCTTTGTTTAGCCGTAGCCACAAATGTTTAAATGAAACAGAAGATTTCCATTAATATATAACAAAGAAGCAGCAACATGACCTGAATCTGTTGATATTGTTTCCTTTTTAAATAAAATTACAAAAATATTGTTTACAGCCACATAAATTAAATGAAATAACATAACGTCAAAGGTAAAACACGACTGTGCCTTGGTTCTTGTTCTTCCTGTGTGGTCACATCTTCCCAGAGGCGTTGTAGCCGCTGATCAGCAGATGCTTTGAGAGACAGGACATGACCTGGTGTTGTTTCCCTACACACACCAGACCTCATGCTCCCGTCCTCAGCCTGCGTAACCAGCGAGCACAATCTGCACTCCATAACATAACAGTCGTCCTGTGAATGATGAAACAATCGGTCTGACTATAGGGACCAAGTAAATTGGTGTCTGCTCAGTTTGAAATAATCAATGTGAACTATGATGTACTTCACAACTTACCCTGTTTTAAAAGGCACCGTTTTCCTTTTACCATCTTCTTCCACTGGACAGATGAAGGTCTTGCTGAGTCTGCTCCTCTGCGGGACAGAATGGCCCTTTACGAAGCCGCCGTCTCCAAACAGGAAGTCCTTCCATCATCGGTCAGTTCTGATCCCAAACAGGCTCATCAAAGCTCTCGTCTTTACTCCTCTGTATTCATCTGCAGTGATGAGCAAAGCATGAGCCCCTACTGTACCTTGTCTGTGAGCCGTGTTTAGACTCGGGTTTCCTCATGTTGTTCTTTCTTCTGGCTTCTCTCCCTCAGAATGATCACTTGGACGGTTTCATGCTGAAGCAGAAAGAGAACGTCATCCCGTTAATGCTGGACCCAGTGAGAGTCATGAAATTCATGCATTTACATTCAGCTCAGAATCACAATAATTAAAATATTAAACGATTTTCTTTCCTCATTAGAGTTTTGAATCAGAGCTAAACAGCAGGAAAAAAGAGAGCAACGGTAATTTAAACCGCTTTAATACGGGACAATGGTGTAAATGTTGTGGTTGACTGAATGTCACCACCAGCTCTGTCTCTTACTGAACTTTCCTCCTATTGCATATACAGGCTCTGCTACTGGCACCATGTCGCCCTCTGGTCAGAAAGACGCTGCTGAGCCCAGGACTCCCAAAGTAAAGCTTTAACCTTATACATAGATACACACACACTATTTCATTTGATTGACTTTGCTTCATACTGTACATGTAGAACTTGCGTCTACCTGTGAGGGAAACATGTGTGACGTGTCTGAAAACGGTTTATCCTCTGGAGAGGCTGGTGGCCAATCGGCAGGTTTACCACATGTCCTGCTTCCGCTGCTCGCACTGCAACACCAAGCTCAGGTGAGGACTGTTGACGCGTGCGTGGGTGCGTGCGTGCGTGCGTGTGCACACACCATCAATGAGCTTGGACAACACAGTAACAACCTTGATGCTATTAATTTAGATTAATGTTACCGCTGCTTCAGCGGAGGAAGTAACAGCTCACTACGTACATTATGGGCTATAATGTGTTGTCAATCGCATAAATGTAGACTGAAAGACTCCCTGAATGTGTTTCTCTTTTTATTGGCTCAGTTTGGCAAACTACGCCTCCCTGCACAACCTCATCTACTGCAAGCCACACTTCTCCCAGCTCTTTAAGGCCAAGGGCAACTATGACGAGGGATTTGGTCACCGGCCTCACAAGGAGCTGTGGGAAGTTAAAGGAGAGGATGGTAAGACCTCACCAGAGGTCACTCAGGCCAAACCACATGTCCTGAGCTCTGCATCAGCTTCTGTTTCAGAGCTGGAGAGTCCCTGCGTGGAGGACTCCCCTCTGGCTAAAGTCAACGTGCTGAAAGCCACGATGGAGGCTCTGGAACAAGAGTCGCCAGAGAAAACCAGCAGACCCACAGAGACCCACAGGCTGAAAATCTCATGGCCGCCGCTGACAGAGCTGGAGGACAGCCACAGTAAAGTCAATTTGAGCACAGAGGGGTTTTCTGCCAGTAAGCCCATCAGAGCAAAGTGGCCGCCAGCAGAGAACTCCCCCTCTACTGACACAGAGCGGAGCGTGGCCGGTCAATCTGCTCCCCAGGCCAGAAAACTAAGTTCACCACCTCTTGTTGGTGACGGAAAGCTCATGAGAACTAACCTGCAGCACCAGACAACCACAGAGGACAGCTGTGTAGACATGCAGAGTGAAGACTGCACAGATCACTATCTCTCTGAGGGGGAAAGCAGCCCAGCTGGACGGACTGAGTGGGAGGAGGATGGTGGCACGTTGGAAAGAGAGACGGAGACGCCAGCGGAGTCTCCAGACGTTCTGTCTCCTGATTTCGGGGTGGAGGCCAACCTGTCGCCTCAGCACGGTGGGTCCTGTGAGAGTGAGACGGACAACACAGAGGTAGAACAAGACGTCCTGACCGTGGAGGAAATGATCAAACGAAACCGACACTACGAGGAGGAGAACGTTTGAGTCTCTGCCCTTAGCCAAGGGCCATGCGGGCTCTTGGTGCCATGCCTCTTTTGTCACATTCCTTCTCTTGTTAAGCGACTTGCTCTCATCTGACTGAACTTATTTCTTCAAGATGCCTATTTTAACAAGCACTGGAGAGGGTTTTACTGCCACTTTTTTTTTTTTATCTAAAAGGTTAACTGATCTCATGGCTAAGAGCAGGTGTTCTATCAGGTTTTATTGGTGTGAAAATAGCCTTTTTTGTTTTTAAGTTTTGTTAGTTTTTATTTGTTTCTATGGATAATTCACCCATTGCTTCCTTCTGTCTACAACATAAATACAGACGTTTTGGTTAGAAGCCTCAAACTGGGTCTTAATATTATATTTTTAAATGTAATTGTGATCAATTACCCTGAACTGCTACCATTTAAATAAAACATTACATTAGAGTATGTGTGTTGGTAAATTTGTGTAAAGTTAGCACCACCTTCACAAGCTGCCATGACTTCACACCAATCATCCTGCAAGGGACATGAAGAGAGTGGCAGCAGCGTGTTGTTGGAACAAGAGAAACACAGAGAATAATAACTGGTATTAGACCACCTGAAAAAAGGTACAGGAGTACGTTATGAACTAAGTGATCAAAACTGATAACAAAGCACCAGTTATTTTGGACACGCAGCTAATGTACAGAGTCAGAGTAAGATTTACCAATAAGGAAAGCAGAAAACAGTAACACACTATGTGGATCATACTATAGACTGTTTTCAACTTTACATGACCAACAGCAGCATAGTAATCAGGAAACGTACAACCAGCAGAATACTTGGCCTTTTATATAATCACAAACAAAAACAATGTAACCATCAGATGTTAAAAAGAAAACCAAGCAGACACATGATGCTTTATTTAGGATTGTACATGTAAGGAACACATTCACATTTCTTTGCACTGTCTAGCTTATGTTATCCCAGCTCAGGCTGTAACCTGTCTACTTCCAGCTCTGCAGAAGAGACGCTACAGCATCAGCAGCGGCTGATATAGATATTTCTGTTCAACTCAGTGCGGTTATTTTACCGTGTGTTGAAGTTCTGCTATCCTGATGTGTGACTGATGATACCCACAACAACGCAGACAGAGGAATGTGCAAAGCCGTTACCTACCAAATCGGTCTAATAAAAGGTTTGGTTAACTGCTGTTACAGTAATTAAGTACATTAAAATTATCCCCTTTCATCAAAGAATGAAGATCAAAGAACAGAACATGTGATATTGCATCACCATGGGTCATTCTCCTACTGTACAGTACACATACATGACTGCTTTTAGCACTGCAGCCAGTATATAGATCACTGTGGCATCAAGTACTCACAGATCCATCTTCCAAAATCAACTGTTGCTAATCAGTCAATTAAACAACAATCATGAGTGGGAACCAAAAAGCATGCTTAGCACTGTGCATCCCCTGGTTGTCTACGTTCTCTCAACATACTCTGGCTTCCTTCCACAGCCCAAAAACATGCAGTTAACTGGAGATTCTTAATCACCCGTAGGTGTAAATGTGAGTGTGAATGATTGTCTGTGTGTGTGATAGCCTCTCACCCCAAAACAGCAGGGACAAGCACAAGCAGATGGGAGACTGGGTGAATGAAAATCATGGTAATGACAATAGGCCTGACAATAGGTTTGAATGTGAGGGATTTTGCATTACAGACAGAATGTGATCCTGGAGAGAGAAGAACTTTGAGACAGAAACATTCATGAAACATGCAAAGGGACTGAAACGTTAACACACAATGCAAAATATTACAGTATGTGTCATCCAGCCTATTGCTGAAATGACTGATGTTTGCAAATGCGATCTTTTTTTTATGGCTGTTGGGAGAGGGGTTTGTTCATCATGTGTATTCCTAAATATCTTCCAGCCTCTTTTAAATACAATGGCTCAAAGTGCAAAAAGTTTTCCAGCTGATTCCCATGAGAACAGGAAACAAACAGGGGGCAACGGCAGGTCCTTAATCCATAGAAGGGCCTCAGCCTGAAGGAGAGACAGAGTCCGAGAGAGAGAGAGAGAGAGAGAGAGAGAGAGAGAGAGAGAGAGAGAGAGAGAGAGAGAAGAGACACAGAGAGAGAGAGACAAAGAGGGAGAGACACAGAGAGAGCGAGAGAGAGAAAATTCCCTGAAACTGCCAATGATCTTTGAATCGAAGGTCAAAAATTGAGTGTGCCAGACCTCACGAGTTTCAGTTCACAGCGAGGTTAGACATGAGGATGCACACAGATTGCATAGAATGATTAGTTATACATCTCATGACGAGCACTGTCTGCATGCTTGGCCAAGAGTGAGCTCTGCAGTGAACCAGTTCCAGTCTGGTTCCAGTCTCTCATCCACTGAGAGGATGTAAATCCACCTTCACCTTCTCGCCACTGCTCAGCATGCCCACGGTGGGGTAGAGGCCCCCAGGGGGAACTGCCATCTCCCTCCGGCCCATGAGCTTCCCGTTCCTCGTGAAGAATACCTGCGGGACCACAAGGGGGAGACAGTGAGTCAAACACAGAGTCTCGCTAGTGGAAACTGGAACAATTCTTCTCTTTTCTGAAATTAACATAAGGTTATTTTGAAAGTGTACATGAATGTACAAAAGTTTACATTCATGTACACTTTTGTACTTGTTTTGAACTAAAAAGAAAAAAGTATCCTTTAAGTTTACTTTTATGTACATATATGCTAAGATATACCAAACTAAAATATTTTTAAATAATCAAGTATACTTGGTTTCTACTTACAAGTATAGAAAAACATCATCTTCATCTAGATTCGTAATTATATTCAAGTAAACTTGACTTAAAATGACAAGTATACTAAAATGTCCAAGTATGTTAGGTGAATGAGTTATAAGCTAACTGAATATATATAAGGCAGGAATACTATAAGGGAAAATGCAGAGCATGCTTCATGGGCAGTGTGCAGATATTTAATGTGCACATTTCAGTTTAAAGACAAGAAAATTCTTGATTAAACCGAGTGAACCATCTTTTAAGTACACAGCACTTTTCTTTTTATATTCATATTTGTCATAGGTATCACTGTAATATAAATCTCCATCATCTAAAAATTGTTACTAGATTTCCACACAGTTTGGATATTGACCTCTACTAGGTGGTGTCCAGCAAACAATTTGGGCTTTGTGGCTAATTGGAGCAGTTTTTGGGGAAAACCTGGGCTGATTAGAAGATCCCACGTTTGACGGAGCCTCTCTGCTCTCTTGTAACTTGGCCATGTTGCTTAGCCTCCTTACTCTGTGACAACTCAGAATGTCTTACTTAGAGAGCTTTCCCCCATAACTCATGTAGCGTCCACAAGTCCACAAATCCACAAACCCACATTCTACATATTGGACAGAAGGTGATGTTAACTCTTGTATTAAAATTATTTTCTGGTCAGACACTCTGCCCTAACCATCCCCAATGATATTTAGAGCAAGGATGATTTTCTCCTACAACAGGACTGTTGCTTAAAACAACAACACACATATGGTTCCAGGACTCTAAATGCCACATCCAAAGACCATGGATATGTTTAGTTGACACACATTTAAATCTTAACTGAAGTTCTGAATTGGACACACCAGAACCTTCAGGTGTCACAAAACTGACACCGTTGTATTCAGTAAACAATACGCTTTAATTTGATGTGATTTTGAATTCTGTGCGATGAGTTTTCATGAAGTTACAGATTTACAGATTGAACAAATTCCTTTTTCTCTTGCTTATAAAGTTGAAATAAAGTTGTTGTGTTTTTCTGTTAATTCTGTATATATATATATATATATATACACACTTGACCTTTGAGCTTGATGAAAAGAGGAAAGTATAGTTTAGTCCGAATTTAGGATTTTTTCAAATAGGACAGTTTGATGAAGGGACAGGCTTTGAGGATGCATCTCCGCCTCCAAACTTGGCAACACCCCAGACAAAAGACAAAAGAGTGAAAACTTCATTTTCTCATCGGTCTTCCTCTCTAGTCTTGTTCTAAGTCTTCAGCCTAAGCTTTTGCTAAGAATTCCATCTTCCTCTGAACCACTTAACTTTGTCTTATTTATTCTTAAGACGTGTCAATTTTCCCTATATTTTGTTCTTAATTTTTCCAATTTCTTTTTAAGTTAGAGCCCCGAATGAGACAGTGACTTTTCATTAATTAGAAAGTCAATTCAAGCGATGCCAGCTAAACTGAGATTTCTATCCAACAACTGTATATTTTGTTAACTTTTTTTAATATAAGTAGTCTAAATCAAGAACTTTGCCTCCAGTCATTTGTACCACTTAAGCTGAAAAGCGCTGTTTGCTTGGACCCAGCTGATGTTCTCACGTGATTCAGGCCTGCTTCACTAAACCATAACAAACTCGGGCAACAGGATTCCATAGTGAAACGGCGAACTTGAGCTCTGGTGATTGGATGTGAAACTGTACTGAAGGACGCTAAAGCTTCCTACTGCTTAGAACAGGCGAGATTAATATCCCTCCTGATACCATTGAGAATGCTGGTGTTTCCTCAAAGTGCTGAAAAGGAGCTTTCCAAATTCAGTACTAACTTTTAGGGATATAGAGATTAGTAAAAAATGCTCTTTTTTCTTGCCCAAATTCATTACAACCTTCAGGTATTAAGGTTCATTCATTCATCTGTTCTTTTAAAGTATCCATTTCTATCTGCATACATGTGCTCATTTGTCTGTTCATATAAAGTGTTCATTTTACTCTCTCTCTCACACACGCACACGCACGCACACATATGATCAGTTCATTCATTCCTGGTTGTTTCATGTTTACTGCTCATTATTTCATTACTTATTTCTCACCTGAATATATTCATATCCATTTGTTCATATATTCAGTGAACCGTAGTATTAGTATAATAAAACAATAAACAAGATCTGGTTTTTTGTTCATCGTGACACTGCGACAAGAACTCAAAACATTAGAGACTGATTTTGTTTTATCAAAGAAAATTGTGATTATTATTAATCATAATTTTTAACTCATCAAATTGACATCTGACGTTTGACTAGATTAAGAAAAGTGTGGTTTCAGTTTTAAAATTCTAAGTTTACTCATAATATATTTCTGTGGGTTGGTTAGCTCATCTGGTCGGACCACTTTTGAAGTTGATTTGAAGAGTCAATCCCGATATTTGCTATTCAGTCTTATATATGAGCAAATGAGCAAAGGGAGGGCACAGCAACCTCTTCAGCCCCACAGACCCCATTGAGGGCCTGGCGGAGAACCACCAAGTGTCACCAAATTTGGTGCATCAGAGTCAAGGCTACAACATTATAAGTGTCATTCATGTGCATAAAAAGTACGCAAAGATATGATACCGTAAACCGTTTACATTTAGTTGGCATTACAGATTGCCCTGGGGTTTGCGACCCATTTATGGGTCCTCGTTGTGATACATTATGCAACACACACAAACAAGGGTTCAAATGAAAGCTCTAATCCCAAGAAATATAAGGATATGCACCAAGGCATGCTAGCTATCACATGTGGTGAGTTGTGAGACAAAGAATGACATACGCTAAACTAATCTCTAGCTAAATAAACAATGTACACATTCAAATATCATCACACAAAGTAAAACTGAACCAATTCTCTGTTATTCCTACCTTCTGGGAGGTTACCCACTCATTCTGATACTCTCTAGCAATCCCACAGAGCTTGTCTGAAGTGATTTATAGGGGGGGCCATTTGGTGACATTTTTGTATGTATGAAGTACAGGTTATTAGTACTAGTTATATAAAGTAAATACTTTATTTAAAGTGTATTTTAATGCAGTTAATAGTACATAAAACGTGACTTATTCTGTGTTTAAAGTTTACTTTTCATACGTTTAAAATATAATTCAAGTGAACTTGTGGGGACTGAAAAGTAGGCCAATTTAGTCCCAAGAAGTATTAAATGAGTAAAACTCATAAAAATACTAGAAGTAAATTCACATAAGTGTACTTACTCTACAAAGTATACTTTAGAAATATACTTCAGTATACTTGTTAAAATAAACTTTTAGTATACCTTTTTTTTGACAAGGGCAGGCCTCTACTAATCGAAGCACAATAGAAGTTTGCATGATGTAACGTGATTGACACAAAGAATCAGACCTGAAAACGTTGAATGACGAATGAATAAAGACAGAATTTCCTGACGTTCAAGGAAAGTCAGGAAAGGACACAGCAAGTAAAGCTTCTTTTAGTGTCTATGTTGGTGTATGTGTGCGTGTGTGTGTGTGTGTGTGTGTGTGTGTGTGTGTGTGTGTGTGTGTGTGTGTGTGTGTGTGTGAGTGTGTGTGTGTGTGTGTGTTTTGACGGCTAACAGTGTTTCATACCGTGACCTTCTTGCCTTCCTGGTCTTGCTCTGCTGCTTCCCCATCTTCCTCTTCCTCCTCTTCATTGTTCATGTAGAGAACGTCCTCAACGCCTGCGTAAGCGGACTGGATCTCCAGCCCATCCCAGCCGTCCATGTCACCTGAAGCCAAACAGGGCAGAGCGTGCTACAGCAAAGGTAACACAAGACAGAATAATAGTACCGTATTCCACTGCCTGGTGTTAGTCAACCCTTTTTAAGTTGACTAACAAGGCTTTATCCGTTTTCTTGATTAGCTTTAAATACTATATCACACCCTTTCAGTACTACTGGAAAGTTTATGTACTGAAACTACCACCAGAAATGTGTCTCAGAAAGCAGAAAATCTAGTTTCCCTCTCATATGCAACACAGTAAAGTTTATTATGCTAAACTGCAATACGTACTACTGGACCAGAAAAAGAGCCAGAAAAACTACAACCTACCTGAAAATTTGAAAAGAATTGTGTTTCGACAGCACTTTTCAGACGAGGTCATCCTACAAACATGTCAACCACTTTAATGAGTGACCAGTTAACTCTTGGCCTTTACCTTCTCCATCTAGGATGTAGTCTAGTGGGAACATGATGCCACAGCCCATGATATCACCTTTGAAGCACCGAGGACCAAACGCATCTCCAACCCCACTGCCATGAAATATCTTCCCATCATCTGGAAGCAAGTAACAAAAGTTGTGTTGCTGCAAGTAACGTAACACGTGTGAAGAAAACACACTGACCAACGGACCGACTAGCTCAGAGTGAAATTTTTTGCCAAGGATTTACATCATGCACAGTGGAACGCCACATAAATACACACATACAGTACTACGCCACATACTGTAAACCGCTGGAACATCTGTCCTCTGCTCGGGCCTCTCCAGAATTAACGGTCCAGACTAACAACAACCAAAAACACCGCAAATAGAAGTGTGTGTACGAGTATTTCAGATTGCCACATACTAGTATAGGACTGACATTACTGTTGCAGTGACACATTCTGTCAGTCTGCTTCAGTACTGAGGTCCTGCATTTGTGCATATACCATATATATCAAAAGGTGAAAACAAATGTTGATGGATATGAATAATATAAGAATGAAGCAGCCTACTAGAATTGCTGCTTCATACTGTGCAAGTAGAACTTGTGTCTACCTGTGAGGGAAACATGTGTGACGTGTCTGAAAACGGTTTATCCTCTGGAGAGGCTGGTGGCCAATCAGTAGGTTTACCACATGTCCTGCTTCCGCTGCTCGCACTGCAACACCAAGCTCAGGTGAGGTGTGTGTGTGTGTGTGTGTGTGTGTGTGTGCGTGTGTGTGCGTGTGCGTGTGTGTGTGTGTGTGTGTGTGTGTGTGTGTGTGTGTGTGTGTGCGTGTACGTGTACGTGTGTGTTTTGTTTTATATCAAAAGGAGAAAACAAATGTTGATGATTATGAATAATATAAGAATGGAGCAGCCTACTAGAATTGCTGCTGAATCAGGCATGAGACTGTGTTCCTGCAGGTACCAGGGATGACCTTTAAACCCCGACAATGACGTAGTGAATGTGTCACTGCCTTTTTAGCGCCTCCTGAGGAGTCTGTTTTAATGCAGCATTGATCCACCAGGTGGAGCAGTGATCAGTGTTACAGCTGGCTCAGAGCTCTGGGCTACTTGTGGTTCCTAGAGTCTTTAAATGTACGGTAGGTAGAGCTTTTAGCTAACAAGCTCTTCTCTGGAATAAGCTCCCTCTTTAGGTTTCGAGAAGCTGACACACTCTCCACCTTTCAGATCAGGCTTAAAACCTTCCTTTTTGACAAAGTTTATAGTTAGAGATGGTTCAGGTCACTGGCAATGATTGTTAGTCACAGGAACCACATTTCTCCTACATTAGCTTCTCTGCACTGGCTGCCTGTAAAATGTAGGATAGAATTCAAAATTTTCCTACTCTCCTACAAAGTACTCAATGATAAAGCTCCTTCTTATCCTAAAGACCTCATAGTTTCTTATGCTCCCAGCAGAACACTTCGTTCTCAGAGCGCTGGGCTACTTGTGCTTCCTAGAGTGTTTAAATGTAGAACAGGGGGCAGAGCTTTTAGCTACCAAGCTCCTCTCCTCTGGAACCAGCTGCCTCTTCAGGTTCGAGAAGCTAACACACTCTCCACCTTTAAGATTAGGCTTAAAACCTTCCTTTTTGATAAAGCTTATAGTTAGAGATGGTTCAGGTCATGGCAAATTATTGTTAGTCACAGGAACCATCTCTTAGTTAAGCTGCAATGGAAATAGACTGCTGGGGGACTTAATTTATACACTGAGCTCCTCTCTTTCCTTCTACCTCTTCTGTCCAATAAACTCCCATCATTGTTCCATGTTTAACTCACTTTGTCTCTTTCTCTCCAGTAGTTGTGCTTCTCTCCCCCTCTCTCTCTCTCTCTCTCTCCCCCCCCACTCTCTCTCCCTCTCTGTCCTCACCTACAGGTATCATAGGACTCAAAGTTTGGTGTCTGTGATGGGCAGCTGCGGATCCAACCATCCTGCCTGTATCCAGTCCCTGGTCCACCATCCTGCCTGTGCTCTGTGGTTGCTTGTTATTGCTTTGCTTTTCTCTCTCTCTATCCTCTCACCCCAACCGGTCGAGGCAGATGGCCGCCCACATCCAGTCTGGTTCTGCTGGAGGTTTCTTCCTCGTTAGAGAGGGAGTTTTTCCTCTCCACTGTTGCTGTCAAATTAAATGCTTGCTGTATGTGGGATTTGTTGGGTTTAGTTGTGTGAGGTTTTAAACCTTACTTTGTAAAGAGCCTTGAAATAACTTTGTTGTGATTTGGCGCTATATAAATAAAATTGAATTGAATTGAATTGGCTGCTGTGAGCTCATCCTGATGCCACAATACAATCCGGTGGTGTGGTTGGATTTGTTTGTGCTCACTCGATGGCAGTAAAACCATCACCAAACAGATTTTATTGGCCAGAGTCAGTTACTGTGCTAAAAGTAAAAACAGCTAAAAACCTTGAGATGAGAAATGAGATGCTTTAGAGCACCAAAATCTTTACAATTACTGAGAAGGTTGAACGGCTGCAGTCTACAATTTGTTATGCAGGCTGAAACTTCTGTAATGGACCAATACCCACCTGCGTGGTAGGCCACTGACCCTCTGCTCCACCCAGGGTGTCTGTTTCTGGGGTAGTCCTGCACAGACAAAACGTACAAGAACCAACATGATTGTGTTTACACAACCACAGTCTCAAGGTTTTATACAGAACCACTTCACAAAAAAATCTAAAGAATAAAAAAAGAATCATTTCAGCAGAACCAAACTCAGGGTGACCATCCATCAGCCAACATAGGCTGGGCTGGGGTCAGGAGGTTTACAGGATCATTTCATATTCTTAGTAAAACCACAACTCAATGTGGCAGCCCATGTATTCCACCTATTTCTTTTAGGTGAAGAATCCATGACATGTGACTTGTGCTGCCCCCCCCTTCAATTAAATGGTAACAGGGGACTCACGTCAGAAGGGACAGGAGATGCGCAGCAATGACCAGTACCTCATTTGCTGCTCTACTCTTCTACTAATTGTAATACATTTAGATGTAAACATTAGGAAATAGCATGTTAATCTGTCTTTACAATGAAAAAGGATGCAACAAATATCAAACCTTCCTACAGTAACATCCAATATTACCTTAAGTCAGTGTGAACAAATGGTAGATTAAATGCAAATGTTGAAAGTTATCCTTTTGTTGAAGGCTCACCTTTCTGGCCAGACCCAGAGCAATGTAGCACTTCTCCCCAGCATCGACAATTTCCACTTCATAGTAGTGGCAGCGGGTGGTGAGTGGCTGACGGGCCTGGGCCAAACCTACGTCCATGATGCTTTTTCCTTTGCCCACATATTCCAAGAGCTGAGAAACAAAGTGTGTATATTAAAGAAGAAACAGCATAAAAGGAGGAACTGGTCAGACAGTGGTGATTATCAGGATTCACATCAACAGCCAAGCTTTGACAATACAATGTCGTCACATTAACCAGCATTTTGTCAGGTATGCAGAGATTGGAGTTACTCAGTGTCTCCAGCAGATTCGACCTGACAGTGCGTCATTGAAGAGTGTCTCCGCAGCAATTCAGCCAGATTTCACAAACACTCTGATTCCATCAGACAGATGCAGCTGCTTCAGTGGTACATCGGTTCTGGGTTCACACACCTGTTTCAGCCTCTGCTGCAGTTTCCTTGCCTGCTCCTGGCTCCGCTGCAGTGTCTTATACTGCTCCTGTCCTTGCCGCAGCAGATTCCCAGTCTGTTTCTGCTGCTGTACGTCAGCAGGCTGCAATGTTGACGCTGCTGCTAAACTTCAGAATCGTCTCCACTTATTTCACCATCTCTGATTGTCTCTGGCCTTCTGTTTCAGCCTATCTACAGCAGCGACGTCCAGAACAGTATGTGAACTGGCACCTACTCAACTACAGTTCAGGGGCGCAATTAGCCCCAGCTCCAGGATTTTATGTTCTTGTCTCCTGTGAGTCGATTACCATTTATGAATACTGCTCCTTGTGCCCCCTTTCCTGCTCGCTGGCATCTGCTTCATGCATTGCCAGACCCAGAGGCTCCTGTTCCATCACCACCCCAACACCAGTGCAGCACCAGTACCTTGTTTCTTTCAAACCATGTGGGTGTATCAGACTCTAGCAGTAACACTAATGTTCAAACATGTCAATCTGTTCATAAACAACCTATAAGTTGAAAGAGTTTTAAAGAGAGTATGTTTTCACTAACTAACCAACAGCTTGGATCTTGCTGAGTTTTGATTTACAGTAGACATAAGAGGGGCCCTCTGCACCAGACAAGCTAAGACAAACAAAACAAAAGTGACCTGAATAAGCTAATAATAGGTTTTCCTAAATGATAAAGAGCATGGGTATGATTAAGGTTGTTAACAATGAGGAATTTGTTAAAGAAAAGCCAGTTGAAGGAACCAAAGATCAAAAACCAGCTATGCAGAGGTACAAGTCAGAGAGAAACAGGCTATAATCTCTGCCATTCATAAAGATGCTAAAAACAGCATAATACTGTATATCTGTTTTATTTAGATAGCTGGGATAGGCTCCAGCACCCCCGGCGACTCCGCATAAAGGCTTAAGTGGTAGAAAATGGATGGATGTTCTGAACATAGGAAAAGGAAGCTGTTGATCTCATCTCTGACATTTGAAACAGTTCAAAGGTCCTTTTCTAAATCCTTCCATTTCTTACCGTGCCGCTCACCCTGACGTCATACAGACGTCCCCAGTCATCTTCTTGGCTGTCAACCATCATCATACTATAATCCTCCTCAAGGACCCACTCGGCCTGTAGGTCAACCTTCACTTCCTCTCCCATGGAGTGCATCCCCACTGCAGGGAACAACCCCTCCGCCAACACAGGAATTTCTACAGAACCAACCTTAATGAGAGATGTATGCAAAAAACAATCAATGCAGTAAAATCACTGAGTGAATATATAAAAAACTTACTATAAAAGATCTACTGTACCTCTTTGCCATTTTTGGTGAAAAACACTGTTGTAAAACCTGCTTCAGTGTTTTCTGAGTGTATTCCACAGCCAATGCAGTCACCACGAACACACTTTGGCCCAAACTGCTGCCCTACAGGGTTACCATTGTATAACCTAAAATGACAGAAAATGAAAAAGATACACTCATTCATTATCTTGAGGGTAGTGGGCAAGCAGAAGCCCATCCCAGGGCACAATAAAGAGGCAGGGAAGCAGGGTACACCCTGTCCATCACAGGGCCACATATATACAAAGACAACCACTCATGCTCACATTCACACCTGCAGACAATTTAGACTCCACAATCAACAGTGGCAGGAAAAAAGAGACCTTGAGGAAACCCATGCAGACACAACGAGAACATGCAAACTCCACACTGGAAGGCCCTAAAAAGATACACCTCTTTCATATGTATCTCAGTAGCTTGAAAACCACATTTGATGGATACAAAGGTTGAATTTATACTTGCCCTCGGCAGTAAGGCTGAGGTGTAAAAACTAAGGTAAATGATTACGTCTAAACACAACGCACAGTTACATCACTTAACATACAATACACAAGTAAATTGTTAGCTTGAATTACTGCCAAATGGCAATAATGTGTGGACACAGAAACAATTAGCAAAGTATTACTTTCCCAAACCATGAAAGAATCCAGTGCTGTACAGTATAGACTGGTGTTTACTTACTTGCCATTGTCGGCATGGTAAGCTACTGAGTATGGCAGCCAGCCAGGCTGGTGGTCCAGCCTGTAAAATCTGGGAACCAGGCCCACAGCAATTGTCCCCCTCACACCTGTGTCCACTATTGTCACCTACAAACACAAACAGATGATTGTACTCCATCTCCGCACTACTTAGGAAATTTAACAAGCTGCCTCATTCAGAGCAGGTGTTAATGTTTCTTATTCACAGTAGACACCAAAACATAGAACAATATATGCAAATGGACAAACACAAACACAACAACCCACTTCTACCAACATATGGCCAACATTTTAAATAAACTAAATACAATTAGGTGATTGTGTCCACAGGACTGATTGTTTTCACTTTCAGGAAAACTAAATCTATTACAAAATCTATTTCAACAACAACAAATCTATTATTTGTTGTTGTTGAAACAGCAGCTGAACTTCCTCCGGTTTTGTAGAACTGTAGTACAACAATGGCAGATTATAAATTATAGTATCACTATCTGCCTTACCTCGAAGTAACAGTTTTCTTTAGATAAAGGATGGCCGGCCACATAGCAACCCACCTCCTCCGAGTTTCCATGGTAACTAAAGAAAAACAATTAAACAATTACAGGCAGTGGCCAATTGCTGGTGCCCTAGTAGAGATGATGATTTTGCACCCTACACCCCCACTGGGCGCATATACATGCATGTTTATTTCTGAAGGCTTGGCACGGTACCCCCCACCCAGCTGGGGTAAACAGCTGAGATCAATGACATACTAAGTAACAATTTTATAAATATATTTTTACTAAAAATAAATTATATAATAAATAAATTAATATAATATTTAGCTAATTTGGACTTCCACAATATGAAGATCAGGAAAATCTGGAGTCATGGCATCTGGACTAACAAAATGTGTCATACCCTATTTCCAGACAACCTCACCTGAATGATTGACAATCCTCATCTCACCTTAGCATGTCTCCATCTTTCTGCAACCTCATGTACCGTTCCTGTGCCGGGAGCCCATCCCCAACATCTTGAATTCTTCGCCTCAGATTCAGGAGGCATTTGTGGTGCAGTACATTGATGTCATCCATCTAAACTTAATAAATGGGAAAGTGTAATTAAAACATTTTAGTAAAATTATGGTGTTTGGTTGTTGTTGACTAATCCTAAGAACAAATAAGAAAAAGCTGAATTACTGTCTCACTGTGTACATATTGACGATTATACGTAACAAGTGTAGAATAAATCTAATGATTCTGTTTGGTGCATACTTTGAAACAAAATTCTCTTCATTAAGATTTGCATTTGACATATTAGTCAATGGGAATGGAGAAGCATTGTTCAGCTTTTCTGTACCACCATTTGTTAATACTATACAGTAGGTCCCCAACTTTTCCATTTAATGTAGTGAACCCAGTTTAACTGATCTGTTCTGTATTTTTCACTTGCTGCTATATTTCTCTTCTCCTCTATCATACTCTGTGCTGTTGTGAGACAAAATTTCACCATTGTAGGACTATTAAAGGTTTTCTTATTCTTATTCTTGAACCTTATTACTACTTTCTGCCAACAAATTGGATCACGTTCATAAATGGATTAAAGCAAAGCTGCAGATTTACCACTTATCATCAAAACCAAACATGCGATTATTACCAGATTATTAGCATGAGAACCTCAGACAACTGATTCTCTCTGCCAATAAATACCACTTTAGAAAAATCCAGACATCTTAAAAAAGAATCCATTTCCTAATTTGGCCAAACAAACATATTTTCTCATTCACTTTCAGATGATCGGCAACTTGAGGAAAAAAACATTTTTGGGAGTTGTCGTTTGCTAATAGCGTGATTGATGGCCTCTCACGGGCAACGTGTTATATACTTTGCACTTATATTACAACAAGTATCATCTCTCGCACTACATTCCAAGCCACAGACACTTCCATAATGATGACCTTGCACCATGTGTACTATATATCTATATTTTGTATTCCTATCTATTTTTGTGTAAAGCACTGCGTATGTTTCTAAATGACAATAAAGTAACTGTTCTATTCTGGGAAATTTAGCGGCAGCTGCCAGGATGAAAAAGAATTTTTTAAATGGTGATTATCTATTATCCAGGTGGTGAACGAGTTACAGCTTAGTAACGCTGTTGTTATTGGAGTTAGCATCACAAGCAGCTAATGTGATAGCTTCTTTGCTTGAGGCTGACGTCCAGTCCTTGTCAGACAGATATTAAATCTAAAAATAAGAAGTCAACAGTGATTTTTGACATGTGTCATTATCCATTACTCCCTTACTTACCTGATATCTAGGCGGGTAACACGAAAACGCTCAACTTTTCCCCATCAGTTATCCATAGCAACTGGATTTCGGCGCTTACAAGTGACATCATGGACCAACAGCGAATCCCAGCGAAGTTTGAAAAAGGGTGAGAAGGATTCAACCAATCCCCTCACTCGATTTGCATACGTGTGTGTGTGTGTGTGTGTGTGTGTGTGTGTGTGTGTGTGTGTGTGTGTGTGTGTGTGTGTGTGTGTGTGTGTGTGTGTGTGTGTGTGTTGGGGGGGAATCTAATATTAGTATAGGGTCTTTATATATTGCATTATACTTATTTATACATTCATGTTGCTCCGTTAAATCTACTGGAGGTTATCACATTTGGTATCAAGTATGCACCACGGTGTATGCAATAACTTCACTGAAATGTGTGGGTGTCTGGTGTAATTGGTCTTTACCCATTTTCCTGACAATGTTTCTCAGTTCCAGATATGGATGTCTTAGGTGAGGCTCCAACTATTTACCTCACTTAATAATCCCAGTTAATCTTCAGTTCATCAAAACATGAAAGAAGTGGAAGTGTACAACAGCGGAATTCCCAAACATCTACTAACATCTGCCTTCTTCTACTAGTTACAGTAATATTTCTGTATGTACGTTATTTGGCAAGTGTATTTTGTAGAATAAAACATCTTGAGGATTTTAGTATAACAATGACACATACAGTAAACCTGCTTGCATCAGAGTTATTGTTCTCATTAGAGGCCAATAGAGAAAGGATGAATGAAGTACTCGGGGGAAATGTTTAGTTGATGCATGTACCAGCAGAGTCTTGCCCCTATCAAATTATTCCGATCGTCATTTTTACAATTTAAACAACTGGTGATCTGAAGCTCCCACTGCCCTTGCATATTAACATCCAGTTACAGTCCAAAAAATATAACACCTAGAATAATATTGTAAGTGATATACTTAGAAGATTAGATTTTACTTGATACATATTTTGCGATGTTCTGTAATGTACCAACATTAGTTGGCAGTGATCATTAGTTGGCAGTGATCATTAGTTGGCGGTGACATAAGCCAAAACTAAATGTGAACAGCAGAACTTACAGCAGTGCATTTGTTGCAGCAAATGACTCTGCAGTGGCGACGCTGATGGAGGCACACACTGTATACATTTAGTATTTGTTACCATGGCAAATGTGATTCTTGAAAGATCTCTGACATTGTAAAAGAAAGTACAAACAGCTGAACATGACTATTGTTCTTATACTGAGAATCAGTGTGGAAAAAGAGCTAGATGTGTGTATTACAAGAAGAAAAGGTGGGAGATGTGGATAATTTCTGAAGAAACATAATCCACCCCCCATTTGCTCCCTTCCTCCCTCCCACCTATCTCTTTCTCTCTCTCTCTTTCTCTCTCTCTCTCTCTTAGTCCCAGCCCCTGAAGGTGTCATAACTGTGCTCACTCTTTCTCTCTTGCGCTCTCTCTCGCTCTCTCTACCCCTCACTCACTCACTCTAGATCACCGCTTTCTTTTAAAGCCAGTGCTTTGCTGTGTCTCTTTCGTTCTCCATTTGTCTCCTCTACCACTGCAGGGGATTCTACCGGCAAAGCACCAAGGAAGGAGAGAGAAGAAGAAGCTATAGAAGGGGAGGTAGATAGTGAGGGCGAATTATACATCCAGGAATAGCATCAGTCACATCTGTCTGACAGGAGAGTGACAGTGAGGAGACCTGGACACAAAATGCCTATCATTTCTAACTTAACAACCATTGTCTTGTTAGTGATTGCTTACTGCGGATCGGGGTCTGGGGCGAATCATTTGGGCCCCATGAAGGTCTGTCCCGGCTGTAAGGATCCACTGGGGGCAAGGCGCCCCCCTAGGGACCATAATGTCGCTGGCAGTACATCAGTGTTGGCCCAAGGAGAGCCTTGTGGTGTGTACACGCTGACCTGTGCCAAGGGGCTGCGTTGTGTTCCCCCGCCACGAGAGCACAGTCCCCTCCAGGCTCTGTTGCAGGGAAGGGGCATTTGCGCTAAGCACAGCAGGACCAATCCTACTGAGAGGCCCCACCCCACAGGTAAGATACTTCATATACTCACACATGTGCATTAAGATCATGTACATGCATAGACACTGCAGATTTCTAGATAACTACATTGGTTTCTGGATTGTATTTTAAGTAATTGTTCACAAAATGTGCCGTGAATTCTGCAGAAAATTGCTTGTGATAGTACTCAGAAAGGCCTATGGGACATTTTGTGCACCACAGATGAATTCTAGCATCTGCAGTGTCTGAAGTCAAATGAGAGGGACGAAATCCAGGGGTTGCTTCTGAACTGCACCCAGTATATAGTTGAAGGGTATGAGTAAGTAAATATGCCTACATGCATTTGTGATTGATGCGGTGCCATATTTTTCTGCTTCAGTGGCTGAAGAGGCATGGCAGTAATCTGTCCTGCAAATCATACTGTCTGTGGAGAATTCAGAATGAATGTGACAGCTACATCCAGATCAAGCTGCTTTTTATTCCAGGGATCTCCATCTGCTGTTCAAACAGAGATACTGCCATCAACTACCTGAACCACAAATGTACCAGTGGAAAAGGGATCGCTTTAATCCGATGACACACAGATAAATCTCATCTGTGTGACCACTTATTAACATCCAGCAAAAGAATATGCCAAGATCCCTAACATATATATATATATATGTATTCTCAGAGTTATTATTTCACACTAAATGTATATAAATGCCTTTTGTGCTCACATTCTCATGTCATTGTGTCGTTGTCTTTTAGGTCCACATCCTTCACACAGTGGTGACATTGAAAAAGTAAGATCACGCCCTTATTCATTTTTCAGCCTAAATCAGATTAATTTTATATACAAAACGAACTGAACACTCATTGAATGCAGTGAAGAAGGTCTGCATGTGGAGCTCTGAGGCGCCGCTTCAGAGACATGTGTCGTGGTGAATGATGTTGTGTGCTGCTATGCGGCAGAACTAATTAAGCATGATGTGAATCAGGAAAGTTTGGAGCGGGCTGTTGCGCTTGAACTAATATTGTGTGTCATGGTGTGAGAAAGAGTCGGGAACAGAAAGCATCAAGCCTTCAAGTGTGCACACAACATGCACAGTCACTTCAAACAGTGACCTCAAAAGCTTGATCATTGTGTAAGAATATGGTTATATAATGTTATACAATATGTTTTATGTGCCATCTGATATGTAGAAATATATGCTTTTTCTGCTGCTGGTGTTCTAATGCTGCATTGCTGTTCCAATTGTCTGTGCTTCACTTCAGCATGTGTTGTGATTAAAGGAGGATTTGTGCTAGTGCAGGCATCTGAGGGGCAGATAGCTGTTTCCTCTGGTCCTCCTGTGGATAAACGCTCTGGCGATGGCAGTTAGAAGTCACACTTTGCATTGCTGTTTTTGTAGGCACCCTGCCGTAAGCTGCTCAACACTGTCCTTAGGGGCCTTGAGCTGACAGTCTTCCAGTCTGACCGTGACATCTACATACCCAACTGTGACACTCAAGGCTTCTACAGAAAAAAGCAGGTGGAGTAGATCATTACTTAAATTTTTATAAAGCATATTACTGGAAGTTCCTTGTGGTTTAAAAGTGTCTTTGCTGCTGATGTGGTGTTACTGTGTATTTGTATTTAAGAGTCAGGACTGCACATCACTACACATTTTCCTTGTGTGCATCCAGACATGTGTCTGTATCCATGGACTTGTCTCCCTCCCTGAGAATCACTGCTGCACTATGATGACATGTCATTTTCTCTCTCTGCCTCTCCGACCACCTTTTCCACTCTTGTGTTGCCCTTCACCTTCTCCACCTCAACCTTGTGATGGTGCACAGTGCCGCTCCTCCAAGGGCACGCAACGTGGCCACTGCTGGTGCGTGGATGAGCTCGGTGCAGCCGTGGCCTCACGTGCCAGCGAAGACGACGTTTTACCATGTGACAGGGAGTGACAGAGAGACAGAAGGGCAGGGGGAAGGGGGCGTCTTTAGTATGTGCCCGGACAGGAGACAGCAGGGGTAAACCACTTCCTATGGAAAATACATACCCGTTACTGTATATGTCTTCTCTAGAAGCGACACACACACTATCACAGTCTAGCAGCAGCAACAATAACATCAGCGTGAATGTTCAACAGTTGCAGCAGTGTCCTCTGCGTCACCTGCTAACATGCTGCATGCTTGTCTGAATGCTTTATGAACTGCCTCGGTGACCCAAGCAAGATTACTTCAAAAGATTTCTATATTCCCTGGCTCTTGTACTGGCTTACTGGTAGATTTCCTCTTGACTTTAGGATAGCTGACACTGCCTGTGTGTGTGTGTGTGTGTGTGTGTGTGTGTGTGTGTGTGTGTGTGTGTGTGTGTGTGTGTGTGTGTGTGTGTGTGTGTGTGTGTGTGTGTGTGTGTGTGTGTGTGTGTGTGTGCATGCGTGCGTGCATGCGTCTGTGCGTATGTATTCTGATCTCAGTGGGCTCAAATACTGTTAAACACAAACATTTCAAACGTACTCCCTCACCGTCTTCTCTCCCCCTCTCCAAAGATAACTGATATCAACTTCATTAGCATATTTCTTTTATATTAATTTATATATGTATAGTCATGATTATGTACCTGGATGGTTGTTTATTCATTTCTTGTCAAATGATGTTCCGATGGTGAAGGGGAATCTAGAAGCTTAAGGTTATTTTTCTTTTCAAAAAATTGTAAGGCATATTTTTATACACATCAATACAGTATTTTCTATATGAATCGTTGATTTATTTAATGAACTACCGTACGATGCCATGTATTTTTATATTGTCAGCAGTTTCTTTTTCATTTTAGGAGAAGGGATTAAATCGATTAGAGCTTTTATCAACCTCTAGAGCTTCTTTTAACTGCTGTACATTTTCCCATAATATTTCATGTTTTTATTTTCCATTTTATTTATGTGTGAGAATGTCTATGTTTTTATGTTTTTTCTGGAAATTCATAGAATAAATTCTAATAAATAAAAGAACCTGGTTACTCTTCTAGTATGTCTTTCCCAAGTCTTTGCAAATGTCATGAAAATGTGTGCTATTAAAGTGATGTTTAAGTAGTCTGTAGGATTTGCAAATGTAAAAATAATAATATTAAGAATAAAAAACACAATAATATAACAACAGGTGTTCATTGTGTTCCTTCAGACCCTTAAACACATTCTACAACCATCTTCTTTAATGGTCTCAGCATCTAGCATCATCACCATATGACCATTTCTGCCTGTGATTTTTGGATTCCTGAATTGAACTGCTCCTCCTTTGTCTGGGTGCATTTCAGAGGGTGTTATAAATCTTAGGATTAATAAAACAAACATCTGTCTGCCATAAGTTGTAAACCTCAGACATCTTAAGAAAAAGATGTTTGCCTTGGGTTCGGGTTTTATGCCCATATTCATTTATTCTGCCTGTGAGAATTCACTGTGCATTCACAGATACCAGTCACCAGCAGTGAATTTCAAGTTGTGCATTAGAGCATATTAGACTCATGCTGCTGTTCTGCAATTACAAGCAACATAAAGGAATGCTCTTCTGTTTAAGACAAGGCTCAATACATGCTTGTTTCCTAGGTAACGGCTTAGAATATCTAATTTTCAATGCTTTAGATTAAACGAAGTTGCAGTAAATGAACTAAGCAATATGTCTTATAAATTGCATCAATACACACTTTTAATCTTGTTCTTGCCTTTGGTGCCTCTGATAATGTATTTGAAATAGATACAGTAATGGACAACAAAGGCTGTGGAACCCAAATTCATTCTCTGTTAGCTGCAGGATGTAGGATGGCTGGTCCGACCTGTCGTACTCTATGAGAGAGGTACGTTTGTGGTAAATCGTCGCAGCTTCAAGAGATTTACACAAAACTGAATACTGAGTCCGTGACTACTGCCATCTAGTGGCAGAACTCTGCATAGCAAAAAGACGCTACAATAATTTTGACTGTTCCACGAAACACAATTTAACTATACTTTGGTTCGAGACACATACAATTTAGTTTCTGGTGTCTAAGTGACAGTGTTTGCGCTTCTGGTGTGCAAAATGTGGAGAGGGACCTGGCGAGACCGGTGGCTCATCACATAGGGAAGTGATTTGAGGCAGCTGGCAATAGTCTTTTATTCATTTTTAATCACATGTTCCTCTTTGTCTAAAACAGTAAAAAGACAAACGTTATAAGCATTATACTGTAACCTTAACGTGACGCTGTAGTTATTTCATTGGTTCCTGCCAACTGTCAATCATACGCTCCAGCAGGGGCGGGCTCACGGAGCCGATGGTGGACTCTCTGTCATAGTGTGGGAAAATGTGGTTAGTCACGCGTGGAGGAAGTTAAGTATTGGATCATAACGCAAAGTCAAACGTTAACCTGACGGAAATAGATTCAGTGGAACCTCGGCGGTAAGCGACGTGTTGTTGCGAGAGACCCGGGGAGGTGTACGTTAGTTAGTGAACGTTAGCTACCAGGAAGAAGTGTGCCCGCGCCAGCTCGCAGGGGGCGAGAAGCGCTTGTTCGCGGCCATGGCGTCCCTCGGTAACTCCGGGGCCACCTCCAGTCCTAACGTGATGCTGGCGCCCAAGACTAAAACGAAAAAGAAGCACTTCGTGCAGCAGAAGGTGAAGGTGTTCCGGGCCAGCGACCCTGTGCTCAGCGTCTTCATGTGGGGCGTCAATCACTCGGTGAGTCGGTGAAAAGCAGCTAACGTTCCGTACATGCTAACGTCAACTCCGGCGCTTCACATCGCTTGAAGTCACTTGGTTAACTACTGGGGGTACGACGCACTGAACTAACGTGAGCAGATGACAACAGGAACCGAACTGGACGCTTCGGGTCCAGTAACACAGCTTCCTGGATCAACCTGGTACCGGGCGAGGTGTCCACCGGGGGCCTCAGCAGGTCTGCTCCTTTTTATTTGGGGCACAACGTTCATTCATAAAGCTGCAACCACATAGACATTCTTTGTTTAACAATAATTTACTCATATGTGGAATGAACAATATGTTTCTGTCAAATATGTTGCTAACACGTGAACCACAAGGTGAGGAGACCTGCTGTACCACGATGCACAGTTCAATTGTTATTTAAATAATTCACAATAAGCAATGTGCTTATGTCTAAGTTTTATCAGGCCAGTGAATGTGTTGGAGGAAAAAGTAACTGGTTTAACTGGAATCACTGCAGCATAACAGGTTTAACTTGAGCTAATGTTGCACTAAAATGTGTGAATGACATTTGTCTTGACAGGCTCATTGTCAGTAGAAAGGAAATGCTGTTTTCTTTTAATATATGTTTTAATAACTAACACAATTGCAGGAACTATTGAATGTTGACCCAAAAAAATTCATCAAAATATGAATTACAAAAGTAGCAACTGATTTTTCACCATTGATTGAATTAATCGACTTATTGCAGCCAGTCTATAACTGACTTGGTCTATATTTAACATCATTAGTAAGTGTCTTTACTCTCATCAGATCAACGATCTGAACCAGGTGCCTGTTCCTGTCATGCTGCTCCCAGATGACTTTAAAGCCAACACCAAAATCAAGGTCAACAACCACCTCTTCAACAAGTAAGCCACAGAAATGAATGCATACTCAAACATTAGCTAAAGCATAATGAGTCAGTGTTGGTAGAGAAATGTTTGAGAATAGATAAAGTTAGAAGCAGTTAGCTTTGGTTGTGCACATATTGTGTTGGACATCAGATGCTGACAGACTTCCCCCTCTTTCTCTGAAGAGAAAACCTTCCTGGACATTTCAAGTTCAAAGAATACTGTCCTCAGGTTTTTCGTAATCTAAGGGAACGGTTTGGTATCGAAGACCTGGACTATCAGGTTAGAGAACAACCAATTTACTGTGTAGAAGGCTTTATGTATGAGATCCTAATTCAATGAATCTCTATTGCATGTACCAAGACAAGTTCATTTTGCTAAAAGGTGGGTGGTCTTATTCTAACCTGTTCTTGGTCTTACAATCTCCAGGTGTCGTTGACCAGAAGCTCCCCAGTGAGAAGTGTGGACGACCAGGGAGAAGGTTTGCTCCTCTACTCCTATGACCGGACGCTGGTCATTAAGCAAATCTCCAGTGAGGATGTTGCAGACATGCACACCATTCTGTCTGAGTATCACCAGGTAGGACACGATCCTTCCATGAATGGTGAACGGTGTCAACATTGGCACACCTGCTTCTGTCTGACTGTTGTGATTTCCGCTGGGACGTTGACAAATAATCTTACGGTATCTCTGAGTCATTTCTGAGAGTGGCACCAGTTTGTGCTCATAGTTTGTTTTGGTTAATTCGAGTTGCAAGAGCTGACAGAACCATGTGTATATTGCCCTTTATTCATTCTGACTCCATCCGAGTTCCCATGAGGAGCACTTTAAATATATCCCTGCTATAAGTGAGGAAGGTTGACCCAGATGAGTTTCCAGGATCAGCAGAGTAGTGCATACAGTGGCCATGAGGACAACAAACATCTGTCCTGATATTATGACTGTAAGCAGGACCCTGAATGTGCATGTGGCTTTTATTCCCAGAATAAACCTGACCACTGGCCTCTGTGTGAAGGTTAGCTGAGTGCAGGGGACAGAGCACGCGCTGTTACACGATTGTTGCTTTTTTTTAAACATTCATGTCAGCACATTTGTGTTTATGTAAATAAACGAGCATGTTTGTGTGTGACATTAGAGTGAGGTAACACACTGTGACCTCTTTTTCTTCCAAGACATCGCTCCATTTTTATTTGTCTGATATGATCTGTGTGCGTTATATTTGTATCGCTGAGTATAGGTTCTTCACATAGGTTCTTACTTCTGAGTAAATGTTTGCCTGTGTTGAGATCTTGGTATGTGAGGCCTGTAGTTTGACAGCAGCAAAAACTGTGAGGAAACAGTGGCTCTGTGTTCCAACATCGAACCACCCCCCACGCCCGGTCTTGGAGGAACTCATTGTTACCAGGGCTTCTGGGTTTCCTCTATGTATTACATGTGGCTGTTTATCCTTTGTCATTGCTGTTAGTAATAATACTATTGTTGCCCTGCAGCACATAGTGAAGTGTCATGGTAGCACCCTGCTACCACAGTTCCTGGGTATGTACCGCGTGGGGGTGGACAGCGAGGAGACCTACCTGATCGTCATGAGGAACATGTTTAGCCACAGGCTATTGGTGCACAGGAAGTACGACCTGAAGGTGAGGAGGAAGTGAACTGCAACAGTTTGGACAGTTCCTACAGAAATCTACTAATGTACCGTAGATGTGCACGAAACAAGCAAGTTTGTAAAAATTCTTTTTCTCTTTTGTATTGTTGGAAACTAAATATGTCTTGACTTTGAACTCTGGGTCTAACAAAAAAATCATGGTGACATTAGTTTGGGATTTAGTCAGTTGTGTGATCATGTTTACAGCTTTGTGTTTTTTCAGGGGTCTCTGGTGGCTCGTGAAGCAAGTGACAAAGAGAAGGTGAGTTAAAGCATCTTGATCTGCTGTTTACATCCTTGTTTTTTCACATTTTAGTTTTACGTGCTACATCTAAGCAGATATTTCTTTCTCAAAGGGAAAGGAGCTTCCCACCTTTAAAGACATGGACTTCAGGAACAACATGCAGAAGGTTTACGTAACCGAGGAGCAGAAGGCAAAGTTAATGGAGAAACTCAACAGGGATGTGGAGGTGCGGAATCTGATTTGTTCTCTGCTGTTGCACATCTCTGCCACACAGCGGCAGCGTGGACACAGTGATGGATCTGACGTCAGTCTAAGCTGAAATGGAAACATACGACTTGGTGTCACTTCAGCCTCTTTGTGCTCTGGATTATTGAATTAAAAATATTAATTATAATTAATGTAATTATTAAAATTAACCATGTTAGACACAACAGACGTCAGGGACTTCAGGACTTATTTGCTGTTTGATGACATGTCATCAATTCAAGATCAAAATCTACTGACTAAATGTTTAAAAAACAATTATTTGTGGCACATGAAGATAGGCTTTAATGCGGGCTCAATTAATTGATGTTCTTGTACAAAATCTTGTTTCTTCAGTTTCTGGTGAAGCTCAAGATCATGGATTATAGTCTGCTGCTCGGAATCCATGACGTGGGCCGAGCGGAGCGGGAGGAGGAGGAAGGTGAGGAGGTGTACAATGAGGAAGAACAGGAAACTGAGAACGGCCTGGCTCCCGGTCCCGCCGTAGGCTCGTTTGGCACCTCTCCTGAAGGAATTGCTGGCTATATGTCGTGCTACAAACCACTGGGACCCGGGGAGTTCGACCCCTACGTGGATGTGTATGCAGTTGGGAGCTGCCCAGGTGAATATGGTCACATTCACTGACCTAGAATCTGATATTTTAACTAGAGTGTCTCATATTCAGATGAGGTAACCAACAGTCAGTTCAGTCTCTTACCTGTGAACATTACCTGTGAAGGCTAATCTACTGGTTTGCACACAAACTTCACGGTTAAATAGCCAGATTGGCTATTTAACCGTGGTTATGGCTATGAACAGGGGTTGCTATGGCAACATGACTGGTGTGACTGTCCCAGAGTTTTTCTGTTGCTAGAAGTAATTCATCTGTTTTTCTGTTTTGTTATGTAAATGGTTTGTGTTTTTGTTGTACATTCATTGTGTAATGTTTTCAGGTCCATACAGGGTTATGCAGAGCAATTGTGTTGCTACTGCTGCTAATAAGAACTCAAGAAAATAACACGTTTTGCCTGCATTATGTTTCAGGTGCCCCTCAAAAGGAGGTTTATTTCATGGGCCTGATTGATGTACTCACCCAGTACGACACTAAGAAGAAAGCTGCTCATGCAGCAAAAACAGTCAAGCACGGGGTGAGTCTCCTAGAGAGAAAGGAATAAAGGTTGAGGCTCACATCACAGTGTTAAATGTATCTTTGGCCTTCTCTGTTGCAGGCTGGTGCTGAAATCTCCACGGTCCACCCTGAGCAGTATGCGAAAAGATTTCGTGACTTCATCTCAAACATTTTTGCATAAAACTCTGCTATGAACTCTGCCATAAGTCGATTCAAGTGAAAGCTCAAGGTTTTACCACTGACCAAAAATAGTAGTAAGCACCTGCAGATTATTATTTACATGAAGCGAGAATACTTACTTACACATGTAGCAAAGCAATGTTTAAGATGCATATATTTATTTTTAAGATGTATTTCTAATTAATGCCAAGAACTGTGGGGTAGTAGAATTTCAAAAACAAACAACTGTTGATCAGTGTTACTGTGTTAAACAACATAAGTGATAGATCAAATATCTTTTTTTGCTCTTGATGCCTAGACCTAAATAAAACGTCATCAGTTCAAAAACATGCTTTACAGTAGCTATTAGGATTCCTATGAGATGATATTAAGATGAAGTTGTATTCAGCCAAAGTGAAACGGGGACCTCTACTTTATCTTACAGATGTAAGAAGACCTATTTAAAATAACACTGGGATTTCATTGCTGAGAACAAACAGAATTGTTTTTAGTCTTTTTTTTTTAACACTATGTTGTGAGGATTTGTGTCTTGAGATAAGTACGATTCTGATCTGTTCAGCATTGGAGCAGTTTATACTTCCTCTCCTCGTTGATATTGCTTCTCACTCCACCGCATAAACACTCATCTATTTTCTGGCATTATTAGACTGTTGTCAGTCGTCTCATCTAACTCGGCGGGAAAGTTCTCTGATTAAAGTCTTCTGTGTTAAACTGTCTAGAATCCTTTTTAAATCATTCTAAAATCCTAGAATCGACAGTTGTGTTATAGAAACAGGTCATGTTTAGAATTTGTTGGAATTTAAGTCTTTCTCAAACTTTTTTTATCTTGGAATTAAACAATTTAACCAAATACATGTTTTCCAGCAAAATCTCTCAAATTGTTAAGTAAATGTACAGAACAAAATGTGTGATTTGTATGATGTATTCAAATAGAAATTATATTAAATGAGAAAGTAAAGCGGTGGCTGGTTTAGTCAACCCGCAATAATAAAGTGACTAGTAGAACTTAGAACTTAGTCTTGACTTGAACCAAATATGTGGTGTGGGTTTCCATTCTGGTCAGATACTTTAACTCTTAGTGTCTGGAAGATTCTATTGGAAAATGTGATTCCTTTTAAAAAGATAAAGTACAGGCTACAGCAGCTCATACAGTTAAACTTGACACAGCATTTCTAAACTCTGCAAGGTTCTAGATACTTTGAGGCCTCATCTGACAATTGCACTAATTGTATTTTTGCAAATTAGCTTTTGGACCAAAATATATTTTGCAAAGAATTTGAAGAGTGTTTGTCTTATTTTGTGTGTGTGTGGGGGGGGGGCTGCTGACCATTGATGTACTGTAAGAGAAGAGAATTAGGAATAGCTGCTGTCTGATTGTGTGTGATCATGATGACACGTTTGCCGTCTGATCATACGCAGTTTGTCTCTAATCACTACTGGCTGATAAAAGAAAGTTGGTGTCCTCAACAAATTGTCAACTATGTTTTTTTCTTCATTCTTCGATATGACAACAGTTTCTGAAGATCAAAAATTGTTGCATTACATAAAAATTCTAAGTATGTACTCTTAGTCTGCAGGAAATGTCTTGGCTCGTTTACTTGTAAGGGACAAGACATCAAGTAAGGTTTCAGGGAATGAAGACAATCATTGAAAGGGTTTTATGTAAACATTAAGAGCTGCAGTGCAGAAGAAAGCATTTATCTTTAAGCACCAATAACCCAGAAACCAAAGCATCTGATTGATCTGTATTCGTCTTGTGAGGAGGCCTCTGTTATTAGAAGCCTATATGAGTGTTCCTTGGCCATGAACACAGGCAGTGTCTTCTATTTGTGCTGCAGATATTCAGGTGATTCTTCATTCAGATTTCTATAGAGACGTCCTGTAATGTGTCGGGCATACTTATTTTCCTAGCAGCGATGCCACTGTGTGGGTCATGAACTGCTCTTCCCACACGCGTTTCTGCTGACCGCTTCCTTCCTTATTCATCAGAGATTCATCAGAGGAAACACACTTTGCTGACTGCTTCCAGTTTATTTTGCAAGGAACTGAACAAACATGGACAATTTGTGCAGAATGTAGATAGAGACTGGTTAAATGTACGAAGAGCGAGTCCACACATCAAATCTTGTTCATCAGCACAACCTGTGGCCAAAACAAACATGCTGCTGTCTGTCCAGGTTGTCAGTCACTTGGAGGATATGTCTAAGCTCCAGGGGACAGATCTCCTGGCTCCTCAGTGGCAACATGTACAACATTGGAACTACAGTTCAACTCCTTCCACTCCTGTCTGGTATCCAAAACATTCTAGTAGAGTCACAACAGGGCTGTCAGCACCTGCAGGGTTTGGCCCAACGGCTCGTGTGAGGATGTTAGTCTAGGTTAAAGAGCCCTCTTCCCCAGTGGCTTACTACCCCAGGCCCATAGGGCACCACAGGGGGTGTGTAGAGGAGCTTCCTTGCATTGTTCTCTGCTATGTGTCTGTTATTGTTTCTGCACTGGTGCCATATACACAGGATCATCTGAAGCAGAAAAAACAAGTATTACGCTTTGTCAGAGCACATGGAAAATATGCTACGGTCAGATGAATGAGGTGAAGCGTCGAGTTTATCGTTTCCTGTTGGGGGGTTCTCTGCGTGATGCAAATAAAGGTTTACCTTCCAACACAACCGTGATTCAAAACAAAGACAATCACACAAACACACTGAAGGTGAAAATCTAGTCAGAGGCCAGACTGGAAGACTGATGGTGTGGATATGTAAAGATGGTAGGGATGCATCCCACCAGGCTGAAATCAAAGTCAAAGGTGTGATAGAATGGAATGCTTTGAATGATCTAAGTGGAGTAAATAGAGCTGCATGACACAAACACTGCTGTGTCTGTCTCCACAGCAAGAGGGTTAGCATGTTCAGGTTAAGGCATCAGATTCAAGAACACTGAGTGTGTGCACACTGAGGGTTATTATTGTGTGTGATGTTATGTTGGATTCAGTGACTCCGTGTGAAGGTGTGTGAGGTTGAGGTTACACAAAGGTGCATTTTTCTAACTGAAGGCATCAAACATGAAGTCGTCCTCAACTGTTGCTTTTTCACTTTTATTCTGCCTAAAACTATGAATACCCAGTTTTTCTGAATATTTGTTTCTGCAACTGGAGTTAAAGCAATGTGTGGGTGTCTAGGACGCCCCTCCTCCATAGAGGATGTCCTGTGATACAGAGAAGCAGGAGGGTGCAAGGCTTTCACTATTTGATGGCTCAGATAACCGTCAGCAGCAGGACTGGAAGGACCCGTCGTCTTCATCGCCACTCAGCTGATTTCAGAGCTATCAGGTATGAATACAACCCCATCTATGTTTTTTTTTAAATGTTTCAAACTGAGAACAGTTCAGGCTTTAGATAACAGTGTTGTTAGAATAAGTAATGCAAAATGTGACAGTCTGCCTCAGGTGAAGTCACAGTAGATGCTTGAGGTGTGTATGATAAAATGTGTGGGAAATCACTCGCAGCACTGAATTAACTTTTTGAATGACAACATATACAGCAGAGCAACTACGTGACATTCTCATGTTATAACTTTTTGTGGCTTTGAAGTAGCTCTGAATAGCCTGGTTTGATCTACAAGTAATGGTTGTGTCCGCACGTCTGCCCTCCTCCTCCTGTTGTGTAATGTCTGGATGCATAATCAGATGAAAGTGAACCAAACTCTGTCCCTTCTGGCTCCAGAACATGACCTTGGACAACCACTCCCTCGACTATTTTAATGGCACGCCGTGGTTCGTCTACGAGTGCACCATCCAGCTGGACCCCAGCTACCGGCGCATTACCCTCTTCCTGCTCTACCTTTTTGTCTTCATGGTGGGTCTGCTGGAGAACATGCTAGTTGTGTGGGTCAACTGGCGCCGACGCCACTCGGCCAACGGCGTTCTCTTCTGCATCATCAACGTGAGCCTGTCAGACCTGATGGTGATCGTGCTCCTGCCTTTCTTCATGCTGGAGGTGACCATGGACAAGGTTTGGCTGTGGGGACGCTTCCTCTGCAAAGTCACCAAACTCATCTATGCTGTCAACTTTTACAGCAGCTCCTTCTTCCTGGCCTTCATGACCTTGGAGCGCTATCTCTCCCTGACCAGACCCTCATCTCAAACCTTCTTCCCAGTGGTGGGCCGGCGGCGCTGGCTGGTCTGCGGGGGTCTTTGGGCGTTCTCCTTTTTCTTGGCTCTGATAGAAAATGTCCATGTGGATCTTCTGGAGTGGGATGAGCCTGGCTGTTATATGGTGCCTCAGCACAACTTCACTGAATGGTTCGTGACTGTGGCTTCCTTTTGCATAATCTTCCAGTTCCTGGGTCCTGCTTCCGTCATCATCACCTGTAATGTGCTGATTGCTAAAGCAGTCAAATGTTCTCCAGATGTGCAGGGTCGGCGCGACGTGTGGCTGGTGCATGTGTACTCGCTGGTGTTTGTCATGTGCTGGCTGCCCTATCAGATGGTGATGTTCCTGCTTCTCATTGACGATATCGACCCCTTCCTTATGACCTGCAACACCGTGGAAGTCCTCTACTTTTCTGTCAGTGTGGTGGAGGGCCTGTCTTTCCTCCACTGCGTCGCTAATCCCATCCTCTACAACTTTCTGAGCAAGAGCTTCCGCGACAACATGATCAACGCTGTGGTGGGCTGCATTCCCCAAGAGGAGACTGTTGTTCAGAGGGAAAACCAGCCCAGTGCTCCCAACGAAAGCAGGGGAGAGCCAGGGAAGCAGCGCAAATTAAGTAACGGCAGCACCAGCCAGTCTGATGTGGGATCATAAAGGTCTGAAGTACGTTTTGGGATTCAGTCTCAGTGCTTGGAGCACCAGGGACACTTGACTGTGTAAAGTATCACTCTGGTTATGAACCCTTTCCTGTTTGTTTGTTTGTTTGTTAATCAATATTGTTTAGTTTTACACAGAGGAAGGACAGGTTTGTGATTTTTTTGCCTCCATAAAGCTGCTTAAATCTAACCGGAACTCCATTATCTGTAGATATGTCCAGTGTCAGGTAGTAACACTAGTATTCAAATACACGTCCTACAGATGTGGTTCTGTACACACTTGCATTTTTGTAGTTTGCACATCTTGTTATTGTGCAGTTAAACTCCTGCAAACGCTTTAAATATCCAACCATGGTTGCTGGCCATCACATCACTTATCATTCTTACTGATTTTTATTGCCATTTCTGTCTCTATCTGAAATAAGGCAGAAAAAGGAAAAGAAGGTTGTTGTTGTTCACAGATGGCACAATAGCAGGAAAACAGCAGGCTTTAAAGGGGCAAAGATCACAAAACCCTGGAAACAGAAGGTTCCCAACATTCTGCAGATTCCTGCAAGTTTGCTGCTGAAAATGTGATGATAGGTGGGTTTCATGCTGCAAGTCATTTAGGCTGATAAGTCTGTTTCTTTTATTCTGTTGAAAAACATTTAGAAATTAGACCAACAGTTATAATCTCAGACACAGTGGGTAATGTACAAAAGATCACAAATCATAAATATGAGGTAACAAACAAATGTGATGAGCACTATATGTTTCTACAGTAGAACAAACTTCATGTGCTCTAAACAAGAAACATCATTCAGGCAGTGATGCAAGAATTATTAACACCACAAATATACTGTCACAAAATGAAATGATCCCTGATACTGTGTTTTTAAGATGATACATTGCGCCAAAAACACATACTTCATGCACAATGTCTCATTTTACATTAATGTTAAAGTTTTAGGTGGAAACAGGAGATTATTTAACCCTTTATACTCTGAACTGACAATCATGTTCTTTGAATGTAGTAAATGTGTGAACTGTGGATGACTTTACTGCTCAATCATTTGTATTTTACAGATTAATAAAGTCTTTGAATGTAAATTTTATCTATTTACTGTAGTTATCACCTAAACATAAAGTTATTTACTTGAGTAAGACATTTCCTTGAATGTGATCAAGTTTGAAGAGACAATGATGTTCAGTAGCTAGATTAAGCTGTCCACAGCCCACAGGGTTCGGTGCCGGAAGACCACACTGAGCTCTGTGGAATGAGAAGATCCTAAACCTCCGGGTGCTGATTTTGGGTGTTAGTTCAGCTTGTAAGTTCCTTTGAATAAACCAATTTACAATTTTAAATTGAAATAATATCAGCTGCTTTGTGTGAGTAGTTATGTTACAGCTGTGAAATCATAACTAGACCTTAAATCTTACTGTGAATAAAAAATGTTGCAATGGGGTGCTACATTAATAACAGAGTTACTATCAGTCACCAAGTAACTAACATGAAAAAGCACTCCTGATACTTTAGTTACATTAATAAACACTTGTTTGACTAAGTAACAGACAACCAACAGCCTCCCTTCAATCACTGACAAAAACAGGACACACTGCCACCAACTGGCTTGTGCACAAGTAAGGATGTCAGCTTGACTTCAACTGTTACAGGAACTCTTAACTTTGACATTCTACAAACTACACAATCACGTTTGGAATAAATTTTAAAGTTACAGCCCTGGTCTGTCACATGGTCCACAGCAATTTAGTGTAGTCTTCGAGTTAGTGTACTGTATGGGACAGGGTGGAGGACTGATCCACAAGCTGACATGAGCCACTCAGCTTTCCACAGGGGGAAGTGGCTCTTTAGAGTGATCGTTGTACATGAAGGTCTGCTCAATGTTGAAGTCCTGGGGCAGGTGGTCCTTGTGCATCTCCATATGTGATGACACCAGCTTCAGCGTGGAGAAGTAAAGGCCACAGACAGTGCAGCGGTACATGAGAGCACCAGCATGTGTCTTCAGGTGGCAGATCATGGTGGAGCGGCCCCTGAAGTAGCGTAGGCAGACTTTGCACTGGTAGGGTTTCTCCCCGGTGTGAATGCGGAGGTGATAGGTGAACTCCCCAGAATGGGCGAAACGTTTGCCACAGTAGCGACAACGATACCATTTCCCCCGAACTCCTGCTGTGGAGACGCCCTCTTCCTGCACTGAGCCCCTGTTGGACAGGCCCCCTGATGACAAGCTGTGTGTTGACTCCTGGAAAAACTTCTCTGGAACATTCAAACCCATCGCCAGACCCAAACCCAAGTTGCTCATTTTATCTAAAACTCCAACATCCCGTGGAGATGTGGAGGAGTTCTCCACAAACTGGTCCGCTTTACGTTTTCTCAGCCAGCCATGGTTCCCAGCACCTCCTCCGCATCCCGGGGATTCGTTTGTGTGCAGGCTGAGGTGGAAATGAAAGGCAGAGGAAGAGCGAAAGGTCTGTGGACAAAGGAAACAATGCAACTCCTCCACTCCTGTCACCCCTCCTTCCTCAGCCAGGCAGGCCTTCTGTGATGAGCTCTCCCTCTTTTTTACTGCTGCCTGGTCAGCATGTGTACTCATATGTTTGTCCAACAGGGGGCGCTCCACAAAACAGCGGGTGCAGTGTGGGCATGTGAAAATGGCCAGAGAGAGATGTGTGAGGACGTGCCAAAGCAGCGAACACAGAGACGGCTGTGGAACGTGACACACTCCACAGCTCAGGTTCTGGGGACACACGTGGCTCAGCAGATGCTCTCTGACTGTCTGAAATAGAAAAACACAAATGAAAGAGCCTCAAAAAAGTAGCAAGAGTCTATGTGCACGTCAGATGTTTAATATGTTTCATCAAGGTCTTTTCAGCTGAACCCTTTTCCCATAATACTTCTAAATTAGACTTAATAAATGTACAGCTCACTCTCACAGAGCTTTAGTAGGTCACTGTCCTCAATACCAGAAGCTAAAATCAAAATCTATTCTAAATTATATTAAAGACAAGATTCGGCATGTTTACCACTGTGGGCCTTCATCTTAGTGACCTAACCAAATGGACGGTTGCTCTTCTGTTTAGCCTGGAGCCATGATTTCTAAAAAGAATTCAGATTTTGACTGAAATACGCCGAGACAGAGAAGAGTCACTTTGTTATGTTACAACGAGATGCAAAAAAGAAACATGTAGCCTGACAAAAGTAGGGCTGCAACTAGCAATTATTTTGATAATCAATTATTATTTCTGTAGTTGATTACTGCTGATGACGTCAATTTGTTGTTGCAGCCCTAGAGAAAAGTATTTAGAAGATTGTCCAGAGTCTGTGCAGTATTTTCTGCCCTGATCTGTGCCTACATGACAGAGGAAAGGCAGAAACTTAAGCCGAAGGCAAAACTGCTATATCCCAAAGACAAAACACCCAGACACACACAGGACATTGTGTCATATGCAGTTCAATGCAGTGAAGAATGCAAGGATTTGTGTATAGAAGAAACAAAACGAATGAGTCACAAAAGGATGGCACAACATAGAAGAGTCAGGTCATCAGTAAAATAAAAGCAGCCTGAATCTGTTAAGCACAATATATTGTATGATATGTGACCAATCAAAAACAACGAATGAGGTAGAAGAGGGGTGTAAACTCAAACCAGTCCCTTGCTGGTTTTCCAACTCTCCCTTTCCCAGAACCTACTCATTACCTTGATCAGGTGTGTTCAGTCAATCAGCAGCTGGATGAGCCAACTGCTCAAGGTAATCAGTAGGGACACCGGTCCGCGAGAACCGCAGTTTGACACCCGAGTTAGACTCCATCTCCCACTTACAATGCGCAACCTAGTGTCCACACCTAAACTCAGTGACACACATCAAATAAAGGTGGAACAACAACCAACAACCCAACCAAATGTGACCATTTGAATGTTATCAATTTATATCAACCTGCTACAGGCCAGTCAGTCACTGAAGAAGCCTTTTCAATAGAAGTTGAAACATCAGGACAATAGCAAAATCCAGTTGCCACTAAACACAACCCTTGTATCAAACACATACTGTAAGAGCACATCAAACTTAATTTTAAAAGCTTAATCACAGTCTACCAACCTGGAAGTCCTTGTTGAGGGTTTTGGTGCACATGGCGCACTGCAGCTCAAGGCTCAGGTCCTGGCTGCCACTGAGCGGCACTCCTTGCAGTACGGTGTAACTGGAGGACGTCTGGCGCTGATGGCGAAGCAGTTTGTTTTGGCAGTAGAAGTGAAGGTGACACATATCACAGGTGAAGAGTTCCACCCCAATGTGGGAGAGGCAGTGGGTGACACCGGCAGCATGGTCTGAAAACGATGCCCCACACACTCTGCAGAGCCCGAGCTCTGTCAGATGAGTCTCAGCATGACTTCTAATGACAGCTGGGTCTGATGGGAAATGCACTGAGCAGGCTTTACATGACACCATGTTCTCTGTCACCTGGAGAAGTGCATGGTACAGCATTACTTCTACTTCTGAATTATAGGAGTGGGAAATATTTAATGTTTAACAGTGTGTATAGGTTTAATGACTGAAACATTGCGTTAATAAAACATTACCTGGTTGCGTGAATTGCCATCCTTTCCATTCGCCACACATAGCAAGTCATCTTCCTCGATCTCTTCCTCGACCATGAAGTTCTCATCATCGCTTAGCTCGATAATCTCTCCCGCCAGCTGTCTCCACTGCTCCTCCACTGACCCCTCTATTGCACCAATGTCTTGGACGGCTTCCCTGTCTTCCCAAGTTCCTCCCTTCTCCTCCCCCTCCCCAACCATGAGCCTGTCATTCCTCTGTGCGTCTACCACACTACCTTCCGCTGCTTGCACCTGCTGGCTGCCTAGAGTGTCTCCTGAGGATGATGTTGGGGTACAGGCCTCAGATCGAGCTGAAGATTCGGGAAAAGAGCAGTAGTCAGACGGTGCAGGCAGAGAACTGACAGTGCTCTCAGACACAATTTGCTTGTCTCGGTCGCCGTCCTTACAGCTGCCTCTTGTCTCCTCAGTTTCCAGCCCCCGCTCAGTCTTCAACTGCAGCACAGGTTCTGCAGGCAGGATGCCGTCACTCTGACTAGACTGGTTCAGGTTTGTCAAAAGACGTTCACCTTTATCTGACATTTGCCCATATCCAACATGCGACTGGATGTCTTCTGACTTCAGATCCAAAGACAGAACCCCAGTGTGAGATTCTTGTACGTTCCTGGTGGCACGCGCTTGAAAGAGAGGTGAGGGAGTGGCAGTGGGCGTCGGGGCAGCAGAGCGACCCGCTGAAGAAGACAGAGACAAGCACGAAGCTGCAGTGGAACACGCGGATGATGCTGATACGTCACCAACAGCTGCCACTGAGGATGCTCCAGCAGCAACCATGCTAGAGTCAAGGGCGATGTCTGCAGGACTGTTGGCTTTACAACTTGCAGAAGTTTGCAAATCGGGAAATGTCACATGACAGGCCCGCACCAGTTCACTGACTCCAAGCCTTTCGGCCAGCTCATAGACCACACCGACATCTATGAGGTCAGTGTAGATCTCCCCAGTGTAGACAAACGTCAGCACTTTCTCAAAGTTGGCTGGGGAGATAAACTCCAGAGAGAAGGCGGTGGTGGTTGAGGCTGGACTTCGAGAGAACAGGTTACCGAAGTACGTCCCAGCGCAGGCGAGGACTGCGCGGTGCGCCGCGAACGTGCGGTTCCCGACCTGTAAGAGGACGTCACAGTAACGGTGCGACTGGCGGCAGCGGTTGAGCTCAGTGAGCAGACTGGCAGCATAGCCGGGACCCTGCAGCCGGATCTGCATCCCTGCTGCTGCAGCTCAGCACTGTGGCGCCGCGGAATAAAACACAGGACAAGTTAGAGCAGAGCACGCGGGGAGAATCTGCATAAACAGCTTCATGTAGCATCAGTAACATTAGTACTGCCTATGTTCAGTAATGAGCTAACAAAACTTAGCTACAAACAAACCAGAAAGCCGATATCAAACCTGTCCACGGACAGCTACACGGGACGTTTTACTCATTGATTCACTAAAACACATCCTCACGTTTATCATTTTCGCTACTTACCCATTGAAAGACGTCTCTGTTTTATTGTGTTTTCACGGGCACTGGTGGTGGTGGTGGTGGAGCTGGAGCTGGTGCTGTTGTTGTTGTTCTTCTTCTTCCCTTCCTGTCTCCATCTTCTTCTTCGTTGGACTGAGAACAGTCAGCGTCTTTAATATAAATTACTGCCACCGCCTGGTTTTCACAGATGGCCGTCAGTAAATAATCGATATTTTGTTCGACTATTAGAATAATATAAGATAAAACGTAAAAGATAAAAATAAAATAATGTTTATTTTTTCATCCTAATTTGAAGCAGTTTAATGTAATCTGAAACTATGGGCCACTGGACATGACAGCTCTACAGATGCAATGATTACTGACTAACTAACTATCTAACTACTATCTAACTCCAGATTATATGGAAAAATGCACATTTCCATTTCCAATTTGCAAAATCCTATAATAATAATAATAATAATAATAATAATAATAATAATAATAATAATAATAATAATAATAATAATAATCATAATAATCATAATAATCATAATCATAATCATAATAGTACGTGGTGATTAAAAACCATAATAATGGCTCAGCCTCTTACACATCTAAAAACATTAGGCTGCACATGAGCTACTCATCAAAGACAAAATGAAACATAACAATCTTAATAATGCTTAAAAAAAAGTTTATTTATTTGCACTTTGAATGACTATGAATACTTCTTTTATCACATTAATCACATGGTCCACAAAGTGTCAGAAGTAACAATGGCACTCGCACCCTTTTACTGTAAACTCATGGGATAGACCTACACAACAGTAATATCAATGCTCATTTTATCATAGTCATTCATATCATTAGACTCTCCTGCACAAATAGCCACATGATTACATGTTCACTGGCTTATGATTGTATGACATGTAGAAGAATAAGAAATTATGAAAGACAGACAATGAAAAAACAAACTAGACATATTTTCAAAAACTACCAGTAAGAAATCATCTACAAAACTGAATCAGATTTTCAGGTGTGTGTTCATTTTAAGTTAGGAGTTTAACATTGAATATGTAGTATAGGTACATTTACAGTATAATAAAATGCCACATTTTTGACCCGTGAGTAACACAGACATACTTCATAATTCAAATCATCATTTTTCTAGTCTAAGCAGAGTTATGCCAGTCATGAACAAATTGTTGATATTGTCCAAACTGAGTTGCGACAGGTACACGTATTTGAAAACATGACTATACTGTAGGTTTATGTTGTGTTTGTAAAGCCATATGGAAGCAAAATGAGCTGTTTTTGGTCCATACTAACAGTGTCACCTCTCAGTGGCGGTACAATCGTCCAACACAGTTCACGCAAAGACTTGTTGCTTTTCATCATAGCTGGATTATTGCACTTCGTCTGATGGAAGTGAAACAGAAGCAAGTTGAATGTTTGCTCCTATGGTACTGAAGACAGCTACACATCTCTACTACAGTCCTTTTGAAAAGAGGTCAACAACAACACAGTATTTCAGCAATATATCTGCTATCAACAAATTGAATTAATATTGCTTTTAACTTGTTTGATATGTGGTTCAGTCTTCAGAAGCATTTTTGAATCCATATAGGTCTTGTAGTCCTGTCATCTGTCACGTTGTTCAGCTCCGCTTGCTCCTACAGCTTGCTATGGTATGAGCACCATGCTGTAGCATCCTCAGTCCATGCTACGACACCCGCTTCCTGGAGCTGGTTCGGCCCAAGCTGGCAGTACTGGACCGACGAGAGAGGACAGGGGTGGCAGTGGTGGGAGATGTCTCGTTAGGACAGCCATGTTGGAGCAAGATATCGATGCAGCCTTTGCTCCCGGTTTTTCTGGCTATCATCATGGCTGTCTGGCCTTGAATATCTTTCACTTTCACATCAATTCCATACTGTTTGTAGGAAAGATGGAAGAAAAGGAAGAGTGTCATTAGGTTGATATAAAAATCATCCGAATAGATTTTGATTTAATCAGTGTCCTACTTTACAGTGCAACCTATTTGCTTTACCCTTGGTAACAGACTGAATGAGCTCACCCAAACCAGTAGCTGAGTCATGACTACATCTCCCTGCTGACATGCAGCGTGCAGGGCTGTACGAGGCAAAGATGGCGACCCGGCCAGCTGAGCGTTGATCTGGTCCTTGGTGCTGTGGGCCAACAGAAGCAGCAACCTGGGCAGATCCTTCTCAGTCACTGCGGACACCAGCCACTCAGGCATACTGTCATCTGGCATCTGGGTTCCCAAGGAAGGTTGAAGAGGTGAGACAAACGCCCGCTGTTCATACTTAGCTCGAATCCACGACTCTCTTTCCTCACTTGACGAGAGACACACACAAAGGACACGTGGTTATTATAAACATAGGACTTAGGAAAACCTGTACCTTGAATGCAACTGAAGGAATGCATGGATTCTGTTAAATGGTTGTACTGACCGTGTTGAATTGGGTGCAGGCTTGGTCCTGCCCTGTGTGCAGCTCTCCCAGATGCTGTTGGCCATGTGATTTCCAATGGCTGCCAGGACTTGCGTGAGCTCTCCGGGCCAGTCGTCCAGGTCCAGCGAGCGAACACGAGACAGATGAGTACCCAGGTTTCTATGGATTCCTGAGCACTCAATGCAGATCAGCGCACCCAGGTTAAGACTGGCCCACGTAGGATCTGCAGGACAAAAACAGAAGTTCTTTACCTTTAATGGACACTGAGTAAATAGAGTATGATGCCTGATGCTGGATTCATCTTCAAAGGGAACACACCCCATGTCTAAAGACTTACTTGGAGCTTCACAGTCAACACAAAGACTGTTGCCTTTGGCGTTACGAATGGCCTGAAGCGCCACAGCCTCGCTCTGACTGCTCCTCCGTGCCTAGAGCGCGCGCGCACACACACACACACACACACACACACACACACACACACACACACACACACACACACACACACACACACACACACACACACACACACACACACACACGAGGGGATGAGGTGAAGGGCTACATTCCAGACTCTTAGCGAGGAGCTGAAATGTTCTGCTCTCACCTTGTTCCTCCCGCTCTCACAGGACTGCAGACTGGCCAGGATCTGGCTCTCTATAGCAGCCACCCATGAGTCTCGCTCCTCCAGACTCTGGGCCTCAAAGTGCCACGTCTGCCCGGTAAACGACACTATGATGAAGTCTGAATTCTCCTCATCTGCAAGTAAAAAGGAAGAACCAGCTCAACTCATTGCACATGGATTAATGAATAACGAATTCAGTCAGGAAAGGAATTTATATTAAAATACAAATGAAAGACAAAACTCAACAGTTTGATGAAAGGAGACAGAAAAAAACTCTTATGGATATATGGATATTACATTGAGAAAAAATGGAGAACGCGATTTGTGCCAGCATTTGATTTTGTGGCATGTCTGCTAGATGCTGTGGCATGTTTCCTAGAGGCTGTGGCATGTTTCCTAGAGGCTGTGGCATGTCTCCTAGATGCTGTGGCATGTCTCCTAGATGCTGTGGCATATTTCCTAGATGCTGTGGCATGTCTCCTAGATGCTGTGGCATGGCTCCTAGATGCTCTGGCATGCATGTATCCTAGATGCGGTGGCATGTATCCTAGATGCTGTGGCATGGCTCTTAGATGCTCTGGCATGCATGTATCCTAGATGCTGTGGCATGTCCCTATGATGCTTTGGCAAGTCTCCTAGATGCTGTGGCATGTCTCCTAGATGCTGTGGCATGTCTCCTAGAGGCTGTGGCATGTCTCCTAGATGCTGTGGCATGTCTCCTAGATGCTGTGGCATGTATCCTAGATGCTGTGGCATGTCCCTATGATGCTTTGGCATGTCTCCTAGATGCTGTGGCATGTCTCCTAGATGCTGTGGCATGTCTCCTAGATGCTGTGGCATGTCTCCTAGATGCTGTGGAATGTCTCCTAGATGCTGTGGCATGTCTCCTAGAGGCTGTGGCATGTCTCCTAGATGCTGTGGCATGTCTCCTAGATGCTGTGGCATGTCTCCTAGATGCTGTGGCATGTTTCCTAGAGGCTGTGGCATGTCTCCTAGATGCTGTGGCATGTCTCCTAGATGCTGTGGCATGTTTCCTAGAGGCTGTGGCATGTCTCCTAGATGCTGTGGCATGTCTCCTAGATGCTGTGGCATATTTCCTAGATGCTGTGGCATGTCTCCTAGATGCTGTGGCATGGCTCCTAGATGCTCTGGCATGCATGTATCCTAGATGCGGTGGCATGTATCCTAGATGTTGTGGCATGGCTCCTAGATGCTCTGGCATGCATGTATCCTAGATGCTGTGGCATGTCCCTATGATGCTTTGGCATGTCTCCTAGATGCTGTGGCATGTCTCCTAGATGCTGTGGCATGTCTCCTAGATGCTGTGGATGCTGTGGCATGTCCCTATGATGCTGTGGAATGTCTCCTAGATGCTGTGGCATGTCTCCTAGATGCTGTGGCATGTTTCCTAGAGGCTGTGGCATGTCTCCTAGATGCTGTGGATGCTTTGGCATGTCTCCTAGATGCTGTGGCATGTCTCCTAGATGCTGTGGCATGTCCCTATGATGCTGTGGCATGTCTCCTAGATGCTGTGGCATGTCTCCTAGATGCTGTGGATGCTGTGGCATGTCTCCTAGATGCTGTGGCATGTCTCTTAGATGCTGTGGCATGTCTCCTAGATGCTGTGGCATATTTCCTAGATGCTGTGGCATGTCTCCTAGATGCTGTGGCATGTCTCCTAGATGCTGTGGATGCTGTGGCATGTCTCCTAGATGCTGTGGATGCTGTGGCATGTCTCCTAGATGCTGTGGCATGTCTCCTAGATGCTGTGGCATGTCTCCTAGATGCTGTGGCATATTTCCTAGATGCTGTGGCATGTCTCCTAGATGCTGTGGATGCTGTGGCATGTCTCCTAGATGCTGTGGCATGTCTCCTAGATGCTGTGGATGCTGTGGCATGTCTCCTAGAGGCTGTGGCATATCTCCTAGATGCTATGGCATGTCCCTATGATGCTGTGGCATGTCTCCTAGATGCTGTGGCATGTCTCCTAGATGCTGTGGCATGTCTCCTAGATGCTGTGGCATGTCTCCTAGATGCTGTGGCATGTCTCCTAGAGGCTGTGGCATGTCTCCTAGATGCTGTGGCATGTCTCCTAGATGCTGTGGAATGTCTCCTAGATGCTGTGGCATGTCTCCTAGATGCTGTGGCATGGCTCCTAGATGCTCTGGCATGCATGTATCCTAGATGCTGTGGCATGCTTCCTAGAGGCTGTGGCATATCTCCTAGATGCTGTGGCATGGCTCCTAGATGCTCTGGCATGCATGTCTCCTAGATGCTGTGGCATGTCCCTATGATGCTTTGGCATGTTTCCTAGATGCTGTGGCATGTCTCCTAGATGCTGTGGCATGCCTCCTAGATGCTGTGGCATGTCTCCTAGATGCTGTGGCATATTTCCTAGATGCTGTGGCATGTCTCCTAGATGCTGTGGCATGTCTCCTAGATGCTGTGGCATGTCTCCTAGATGCTGTGGCATGTTTCCTAGAGGCTGTGGCATGTCTCCTAGATGCTGTGGATGCTGTGGCATGTCCCTATGATGCTGTGGAATGTCTCCTAGATGCTGTGGCATGTCTCCTAGATGCTGTGGCATGTTTCCTAGAGGTGTGGCATGTCTCTTAGATGCAGTGGTATGTATCCTAGAGGCTGTGGCATGTCTCCTAGATGCTGTGGCATGTTTCCTAGAGGCTGTGGCATGTCTCCTAGATGCTGTGGATGCTGTGGCATGTCTCCTAGATGCTGTGGCATGTCTCCTAGATGCTGTGGCATGTCCCTATGATGCTGTGGCATGTCTCCTAGATGCTGTGGCATGTCTCCTAGATGCTGTGGATGCTGTGGCATGTCTCCTAGAGGCTGTGGCATGTCTCCTAGATGCTGTGGCATGTCTCCTAGATGCTGTGGCATGTCTCCTAGATGCTGTGGCATATTTCCTAGATGCTGTGGCATGTCTCCTAGATGCTGTGGCATGTCTCCTAGATGCTGTGGATGCTGTGGCATGTCTCCTAGATGCTGTGGCATGTCTCCTAGATGCTGTGGATGCTGTGGCATATCTCCTAGAGGCTGTGGCATATCTCCTAGATGCTATGGCATGTCCCTATGATGCTGTGGCATGTCTCCTAGATGCTGTGGCATGTCTCCTAGATGCTGTGGCATGTCTCCTAGATGCTGTGGCATGTCTCCTAGATGCTGTGGCATGTTTCCTAGATGCTGTGGCATGTCTCCTAGATGCTGTGGCATGTTTCCTAGATGCTGTGGCATGTTTCCTAGATGCTGTGGCATGTTTCCTAGAGGCTGTGGCATGTCTCCTAGATGCTGTGGCATGTCTCCTAGATGCTGCAACATGTCTAGAATTGCACTCAACCATGTTGTCAGCTTGCGACATCAGACACTAAGGGGAAAACAGACAGGGAAGGTGTTGTATGGAAATCACAAGCCCATTCAGCTCCACCACTCTCACTCATTACCTGTCTTATTAATGTTTCTTAAGCTACCAAAGCTCTTTAATTTCCACATTTTGCGTTTGACTGCAGATAGAGAGAAAAGTTCAAGAAAAGGAAAGAGAGGAGGGCGAGTAAAGGTGTTAGGAATAAATAGAGAAGAAACAAACACTTTCATTTAACTATATTTAAATTGTTCTCACAAAGAACACAGAGAAGCAAGAGAACTGGTACAAAGCGTTACCTTCTGCCTGGCCGGCAGCCGCATCTCCTTTCTGATTCATGCTCTTCTTTCTCCTGTTCTTTTTTCTGTCACTCATGGGAGATGATTGACCCAAGTCTTTTCCAGCTGTCGCTTCAAGGGCGTCTGCAAAAAAAATGACTCATTCATGACAGTCGGCTACTTCTACAACACTTCAGCAAGTATTGCAAGTGACCGCCTGTGCTACTTACCAACACTTTGTGCTTTGGTGGACAATGACGAGGGGCAGCGCTGAAGACCTCGGTCTCCACCTTGAGGTGACAAGCTGCCAGAGCGATCGTCAACCACAGACAGAGTGGCTGGACACAACTGAGGAACTGATTGACAAAAACAAAATCCATGTATTTGACACACAGTCTGAACTATTGTTTTATATTTGCATAAAACGTATTCGTGAAGCTGTCCTTAAAAACGTTTTACTAAGGATAAAGGTAGAGAAGTATTAATGGGACGTGTTGATTTTAGGTATGAGCTCCATGCATACTGGTACCAGTCGAATACCTGTACTGGTGCTGTCAGCAGCTGTCAGGTCCTTACTCAGACCATTTACGCCTGGTATGGAGCTGGGGGGAATGGGTGAAGGCCCCACAGGAGCAACGGCTCTAGGAGGACGCTTTCCAGGAACCTTTACTGTCACACGCAGCAGGTCGATGTCCTTCCCATGAACATTCTGTGTGTAGTCCTTATAATGTACACAATATTACAAAGATGTCATTTTTATTCTTAGGGTAGACAAACATGATGCTGTGGGTATCAGTGTGTTCTTACGCTGGAGCTGGAGTGGTAGGACAAAGTGCCGTTGTTGGACAGAGTGACAAATTTCTTTTTCCACTCCTTGTTGAGAGAGCTACCGCTTCTCTTCCACAGGATGCTCTGTCAGAAAACACAGGCAGATCAGGGAATCAAGCAACAAAACACACAGAAGATCTAAATTTAGAGCCTACACAGCTGCTGTGATCTCTTCAAACTGTGGCTCCATCACAGAATGACTAAAAACACTTGCACACTAATATTAGAAGACCTCTGAGAAAGGTTAAAAATGATGAAACAACAGATTTTTTGGTTGCTTATGTAAGATGAAATAAATAGACGAACACAATTTTGGTTGCTGCCTACTGGAGTTTTTGCTCCCTGCTGGGAATTGACACATATTATTGTGCTGGAAGCAAACTGAAGCATGTAAATGCACCTTCACTGAACAGTCACGTTATTTTGCAAAGATTCGAATGTGAACCAAACCTGTTTCAGGGGAACCCCCCTCACACTCAGGTCCCCTTTCAGATCACCAGCCTTTTTATCCGGGTCACGGTTCTGGAAAACATCAAACGACCAACAGAGTTTGAAGAAGCGCGAGCTTCAGCAAAGGCGGAGTGACAAGGAACTGAATGGAGTGAAATGACGTGGGGGATGACGGGGAAAGGAAAAGCAGGGACACAGCCGCTTCTGTCACTGACCTTGAAGAGAGATGGTCGTCTAGGGATGTTCTTCTGCCGTGAGTTGACACTGCCTCCCCCCTCTCCCTGCACAACCCTCAGGTCTCTGTGACCCACCACAGGGGTGGAGGGGAGGGAGTAGGCGTACCCACTGCTGGGGCCATTAGTGGCCTGAGAGGTCAGAGGTGAGGATGCAGGAGGGTGGGGTAGAAAATGGAGGCACGAGGAAAGAGATGGAGACTGTGAGAAGGTGCTGACACATGAAATGGGTAAAAGTGATTCACAAATCAGTGGGTCGTGACTGACAGCATGGATTCATCACTCTGAGGAACATGGCTGATCAGCAGTAACAAAGGGAACGTGATGCTTGTGGAACTGAGATGAATGAATGAGCTTGGAGCTGTGTTTAAAATTAGATGTCATTTTGATAGATGACCTAAACACACATGTGAAGAACCAACTCTCCCCAAGAGAAGCCTATGGTTACATATACTGTCCCACTTCTGTCAAGTTATATGTCTAATACCCTAGAATACATCTGTCTAGAAGTAATAGCTTTGACAGTTTTTGGTCAAAACATTTTAATATTTT